>NW_026857343.1:0-8230 GCF_026571515.1 Ruditapes philippinarum
ATGAAAGCGAAAATGAAGTCGCCCGATTTTATTGATCCATTATTAAAAATTACCAACAATAACTGTGAATAACATGTTGTGTGTGTTTGCTTTGTTTACCCTCGCCGCCGGAAAAAGGGACTGTCATGCATCTCAATCAACGCGTATGTCATTAATCCGTTTGTTTACCAACATGTCATAAAAGTCTAATTAACAGACACTCGAGGAACAATTAGACTCCGCCCACGGCGAGATTACCGATACGTGCGAGAAACCAATCGTAATTCACGTTTCAATCGAGGCGACATTATTAAACCAATCATTAAATCGCTAACATACAACTACCAGTAACAATTATTTATGATGGACGGATCAAACGTCAATTAAATTTTCACTATCGAATGATTGTCAGAAGTGGCCGTGAAACGGTGCAATTGAGAAGTTTATTTATTTATTTATTTTGTAATTTTATTGCTATGTAATTTTAATTGAATAATTTCTTAAATAGGCTGTGCACTAGACTATTTTTACCATACAGTCTCATGGTTACTATCAAAAAAAGTCTGTAAAATGGGTCAAACCGTTCACGCCAAATTAATTAGGCTAAATTGGGAGGTGCTGGCTACAGTTTACCCATAATGTCAAAAAAGACTCCATATTGTATATATCCCTTTGCCCCCCGCCCCGTGTTATTTATTATCTATCTTTTTTATTCCTGTATATATAAACTAGTATCCTTAATACTAGTAAACGTGAACCCGTGCCCCCATATGGAGCAATACGTTTATCACGGGTTCACTCAAGCATGAGATTTTCTTAAATATGTTACATAAAGACTATCTCATCACATTATGGGTAACCAAGTTATTATTATTAGCCATATTTGGGACTTAAATTTTTTCTTATTCTTCTATGAATTGTTTAAGTAATAGAAGATTAATTATTATGTGTGATATCTAGATGCATAATAATTTATAGACCATGAGACAGTGATAAATAGATAAGGCCGTTTCCACCACATTTTAACTATCATATTTGTTTTAATTTTGAAATAAAGTTGGTAAAAACACGTATACATTGGATGCAACGGGCACCTGCTAAATCTCTATCACGTTCGCGCGACAAACTTGTCGAAATAGGTCAATCCAAAAATTAAGAAAATTTGCAAATTATCACAAAATCGGATTGACCTCCTTATTTTGTAAACAGAGAATTTTCGGCCAATGAGAACAAAGGAGGCAACCCTCTCTAAACCAATCAAAATTAACTTTATAAAGCGGGTGTTCGGTAAACTTACAAAATTTACAAAATTTTAAAAACAAACTCTGCTAATTACAAACATGTAATTAATAATATGCATCCCAATGTATACGGTTTATAACATGTAAATAGAAACCAACATAAATAATAGATAGCCCACATTGAATTGGTCAGAAAACGTTCCTGACATGCCTTCTTCGCAAGTATGCGAACTCTACAATTATAGGTAATATTTTAATTTTTCTTAAGTTATACTAAATACTAGATTGACCTGTTATAAAAGACGGTAACTACTATAAACGTCTTGGCCAATTTTAAAATAAGTGCTTTTTAATAATTTAATTTTAGAATTCTTAATCTTAGTATGGGATTGCCCCATCTTCCTCCCATGGCAGAGGTTGTACGTAGAGACTACCCTGTCATGGGGGATATGGTATGCACATAAACACATGTACGGATATAACAATAAGTAATTAAACATCAGCTCCCCCTTTTTAAAAGGTTATAAATGAAGTATATGCTCGCCCATATGGTCTCTTTCCGGTGGCGAGGGTAAACAAACCCAAACACACACACAAAATTGTCAGAATTAAGAGGACCGCTCGACATATAACTGTAACGGTAATTTTAAATGAAAGTTATGATAACCTTTTTTGTCGACGAGTTAAATTTGATAAAATTTACGGCGTATTACACTGTATTTATTACAAATGTAGTTAAATTAAAGATCGTTTCTTTCGTTATCTACTTTCATTTTCTTTACAACATAAGTGAATATGAATATAATGTCCGGCGCAAGCTTTTTAATAGTAAATCAGAAGGGAATAACTGTTAATCCACCCATGATATGATCCATGATAGGAATCAACTATGGCTTTTTTATCTTCATTTAATGCAATGGTTGCATTACATGATACTCATTCTTATTATTACTTGTTTCAAACTACTTTTAAATTAAAATTGAATATTCTGTTGTAACACAAATCCAATTCATTTAATAAGATATGTACAGTGAGTCAACATAATTTCAATAACATACAAAAAACATCGATAAATAAATCTCCTCACTTCTCCCTAAAGTCTCCTCACTTCTCCCTAAAGCAGCTGGAGGGAGAAGTGACTTCTCCCTAAATTTTGAACCTAGCTTGAGCCCTGGATACATGTACATATTATAAGGTTTTGATTTGAATCTCATTTTAAGGTTACCATCAAGCAGTATATACCATCCAAACACTGTGTGTGTGGGCCCCCGGCCCTGTGATTAGATTACATAGTGTATAAGTGAAAAAAAAAAAAGAAGAAAATGACAACAGTCCCCAGGGCCAAAAAACCCTTCTTTGTAGAGGCCGAATATAGGCTACTTCCGCAACAAAACTAGCCTCTTTTTTTTCCCCAGTTTGGTCCTCAAAATTCCCCAGACTTTTGAAATTTCCCATAGAATTAAGAACAAAATTAAATGATGGTGTTGAATTAAGGATTTTGACTGCCTCATTTGTATTTCCCAGTGCCTTTTGCTTTTCTATTTTAAAGAACTTGTTAAAAGTTTATGTTAAATTTGAGACCCCTTTTCCCAAAGTATGCCAAAATCACGCATATTTTCCCCAAGAAAAAGGCTGAGGCCCCTTCCCCAAAAATGGTGTTTTGGCCCTGGTCCCTCTGCAAAATAACACCCTTCCTCTAATTCTAGTAATTTATACGGGGAAGTCAAAGACCAGGCCCGCGAAGCGGGTCCGGGCTTTGGCTTGCCCGGCTATAGACTACACGTGTATATTTAAAAGAAAATGAAATAAAAAACAATTAAAAAATATATAGAATTCTATACCTATCAATGAAATTTTCAGTGTCAGTTCTAGTCGGGCGCCGCCATTTACAATGTAACGCAATGATAAAAGGCGGGGTATTCCGATAATGGAACAAATCTCAACTTTTCGGATAAATGATAAACGTCGAGTGTTCCGAGTGAAAACGGAAGCGGTGCATATAATACTGAATGACACTTTTAAAACGGAAAGAATTTTTAACAACTTCCCGTTCATAGGCTTTGCCTAATTTCATATTATTGTATACTCATTCTCCATAATGTTTATTTAAATATACACATGTTGCTCAATCCATAAATAACTTAATAAGGTCCATTTTTATTAAATAATTCTAAAAACCATTCCCCACCCCTCTCATTGCGAACTAAGTGGACGATTCTACGCTAAATTATTATTTATATTGGTACATTAATATCGACAACTAATAAAATTTACCTTCATCTTTGATCGAGATACCTCTCAAAGTCAGTTTTCTAAAGACAGATACTAATTTTGTATATATGTTTCCTTCATAAGACCATAATTTTCAGACATTTCCATGATGTTAGATGGTTAGTTTGATTAGAATCTAAATATATGATAAGTTCCCTATTGTTCCATATTTAATCGAACTAGTTCTGAGGCTGTTGGGGGAGGGGGCGGTTAAACGGTAGTAAATAAATTTCTTATACTTTCTTAATAAAATTTACAAAGTTCTGAGACTTGTAGCACGTACCTAGGCCCAAAACTAAATCACTAGACTAATGTTATTTAATGATCTTTTAACCACTAAAATCACCAAGAAAGCTAGGGATAATAATTGTATCTGACAAGTCAACACCATGTTTATGGAATATGTTCTAAACTGACAGCTCAAATGAGAATTTGACCGCGTGAGTAATGGCGCTTGTTTAAATTTATATAAATGCCAAAAACATTATGAATAGGAACTGGCTTACATAGTCATGAAATTGGAAAACTGATGGTCTGAGCAGGTTTTTTCCAATGTAAAGTTCTGTTTATTACATTGTGGCCAGTACAACTATTACACATTTATGTCATTAATTAGAATCTAGTTTAAACAACCTTTTATGTCCTTATTATTATTTTTTTCTTTGCTCTTGCCATGTACCAGAGACTTATAATTATCATATTTGTAATTGTTGTAACAGTATGTAAAGAGATAAAAAATGTAAAATTTACTGGAATTAACTATTTCTTCTCATTAATGGATGTAATGATTCCCACTTTCCCTCCTAATTTAACTAGAATCTATGTCTATTTTTTTTCTTTCTGAGGAAAACCCAATATGCATCCCCTGCATTGTTTCATTACGAGCAGGCACCAGCAGGGCTACCTCTATAAAGAATTTTACGCCAAAAGTGAGATTCAAGCCCGTATCTATGAGGGGCAAGTCAGCAACCTTGACCACCTGGCCACGGAGGGTCCTCACACCAAAGATGAAGATCCAATGTTATATATATCTCTCTGCGCAAACCTATCTACCTTATTTATGAAAAACACTCGTCAGTTTCAAACCAGAAAACTGCTTTCACCCGGGTCGGGGTTGGGGTAAATTCTTTAATGAATTTATGAGAATACTTTCCAAAATGTTTAAAAAAGAATTACTTTGTCTAAATGTCTGTACTTCTTATCAATATGGCATATTAACTATAATGGCGGCCATGTCACTCTCGTGTGCAAATTCAGCAACTTTGAACAATTCCTCGAAATTGAAGAAGTAAATTCGAAAGCCAGTCGTCCGACCGGACTTTGATTCTACTGTATTAGTGTGAAATGTTATTCTTTGTAAACCTGAGTAGGCTCTACATCTTTCCCAAAAAACGAAGTTTTTTAATTGAATATAGCCAACAGCTGATGTTGGGTTAGGCATTGCCTCGCATTACCTCGTGTTACTCCGCCATCTTGAAATGCCTACTTCCGGTGCATGAATGGTTGAACTGCGCATGTCTAAAAATTAGTTTACGATTTAACTGATTTTGGTACCATGGTGTGTGGCCACACACACTGACACACACATAAGCACGATAACGATAAACCGAGGTTTTCACAAAAATTTCGCCAATAGGTGTGTCTTAGTAAATGCACGCATTTTACGAGGTACACATACCGAGGTAACGGGAAAAGTACCTCGGTATTTTTTGGTTCCTCGGTACGTGGGTGTGTAAACATATAATTTACCTCGGTAAGTGAGGTATACAAACACACACACGCACACACACACACACACACACACACACACATATAGCTTATGCAAAATCGAGCAGAATAAAATAGTTTCAATACTGAAGCAAGCAGTGTATTAAACATTTTTGATCTCGATATTTATCTATTTTATCAGGCATATACGACAATTGTTAATTGTCAACTGTTTCATTCAGCGGACGCAGCAGTAGCAGAATTTCACATGTTTCAGAATAAGTTTAATTTCCCCAACCTATCTCAGTTAAGCTGTACAACGCCTTTAAAATAATATTCTAATAATATTGCGTATAAAGGTAGTTTATGAACGATTAAACGACTTATTTAACAATTATATGTATTGACTTGTACGTTCTTCTGGCTCTGTCAAAGAAGTTGTCACATATTTTTTGTATGCTTCTGTAAACAGCTTTCATACAAACTGCTGAATAAAGATTTACAGTTCAAAAGACAGACAAAGATGAATGATTCGTATTTAATATGAAAAATAAACACTGGTATACATTTTATGTACATAACATACTTACATCCAGATCTATATTAACTGACATTTGTCATCATATAAAACATGAAATTATGACATTCAGAACGAAAATCCAAATATAAAACTTGTGAAATAGCTTGTCCACATATTAAACAGCATAATTTTACACATTTCAAATAAAGCATTTTAAAATATATTTTTACATAGTAAAACATACTCTGACGAAGAATGTCTCACCCTTTAGTGTCGAAACAGCAATTATGATCTATAAAAAATCGTGCAGACATTTTAAGATTGTTATTACTTTTTGAAATATTATCTCACTGGTTGTATATAGTTCCCAAAACAATCGAACTAAAATATATTCTGTATAAAATAAAGAGACGGTAATTGTAAGTACCAAATCATCTTTTAACATAACATTATGAAAATATGATAATATAATCATGGTATTTATACACATAAACACTTGTTTATACCCTACACGTTGTAATATACCAGTTATAATGAGTTTAATAATCACAGGCTTAAAGTTTGAGTAGAAGAAAATGTAGAAAACAAGTCAAATAAAGCTTTCGTTTTCGTCATTTTTTGACTCATCGTCATCGTCTTTTTGTTCGTCT
Organism: Ruditapes philippinarum; assembly: GCF_026571515.1. NCBI lineage: Eukaryota > Metazoa > Mollusca > Bivalvia > Venerida > Veneridae > Ruditapes > Ruditapes philippinarum. The sequence continues at coordinate 6,369 of NW_026857343.1, forward strand.
GAAGAATCGACATCAGTGTCACTAAGATCTTCATCACTCCAATCTGTAAAGATATCATTTTATGTAAATGTAACAAAATTAAAAATTAAAACATTCTTATAAAACTGACTGTAAGAAACAATAAATCATGATTGTATTACATCTCCTTCGAAATCTACCTATCCATAATGAGGTTAAATTCAGATTCTCACCATGACAATATTAGTCATTAAAAATAGCAATCTGCTTATATATCAAATAGGTTTATGTATGTTTAGATATATTATTACAGTTATAAGGGTGAAAGAGTATAATATTATTAGTTTTGCGTACATTACGGTCACGTAAAATCGATGGTCATAAAATCGGTGGTTTTGTAAAACATAAGACAAGAGAAGAATGTCGTGTTGTATCCGTCACCATGTAACCTCAGCATTTATTTACTTTTGTTTAAATATAATGGACAATCATCAAACATTTACAAAGCCAGCCTATCTGAAACGCAGTCAAATGGACTATATTCCTTATTCAATTAATTGTTGCTTTTAATGTATATTATTATTACTAAAATACTAAACTAATGGAACTTGCATCATTGCAGAAATGTCACGTACCTGATGATTCAAAATCACTTTGATCACTGTCTGAATTTTCTGATACTACTGATTCTACTTCGTCATTGTCATTTTCATCTGAACATTTAGATAAAACAAGAGATTCATCTACATTAATCTCTGCGCTGGTTGACGTTGAAATACTTTGATATTTTCCTCTCCGCTGTTTTTCCTTTGCTTTATGAGCTGAATAAAAAGTTAAAATGGTATATGAAAAAACATGATAGTGCTTTCGTTGCTTTTCCTGCTTTTTATTTTAGATACAAAAATTAAAACCAATGAAATATACAGTTCAGGCTCATACGGACACCCTAGTAGAACCGCAGACGACGTTCCGTAGCCTAATTACGTAAATACTGCAAGATCAGTTATAAATCGCACATAACGTGTAAATGATATATTTGATCTTGGATATGTTTACTTTTCCTAAATTCGTTGTACATTGTACTCAAGTTTGCTTTTCTTAAAATAGTTTGGCTCATCTGGAGGCATGTAGCTTTTATTATCTCACTGATTCTCTTGTCACAGTATTTTATCATGACATTAATTATCAGTGAGATGTGACATCAATACTAGAATGATATTCATATCCCTATCTGTCTAGCATTTTAGTCATAATACGATTTACAATAGACTTAACTACAGTATCAAAAGTTAGCAGACTTTGCTTCATGATGAAACGGGTTATTTATGCGGACAAATTGCTATTATAATGCAATAAATCGGTTGTTGTTTAAATACCGACATGAAGTTTTGACGTCTTAGAAATGACAAATATATAGCAATGTAATTATAAGAGATCAAGGTACAAATTGCGTGCCAAGTACTGTCTAGTCTAAGCATATATTTTGTCTTTCATGTTCTTATAAATTTCTTGCATTAATGTTCTTATTGATACATGAAAAACTCTAAAAACGTGATACATGAAAAACTCTAAAGACGAGTTGTCGAGCATTTAAACATATAAAACTGGTTAAAACAACAATGACACTAACATAGGAAGATGTCCGCTTTTGAAAATATAATGTCATTTGCATTCTTTTCAACATAACTATTCAAACATTGTATTTTAATGTATATAATTGAGATATAATGTATATATTTTGAGAATCTATATTTATTTCTAAAGATATTCAAACATCTGTTGATTGATCGGATAATTGTTCAAAGGAAAAAATGACGAAGTTTAAACAACACACAAGCAGTTTGATACAGACAAAATATGAATATATTCTAGTATCTTATTCAGCAAGTCTATATTAAGGCATG
>NW_026857344.1:0-35282 GCF_026571515.1 Ruditapes philippinarum
TTTCACATTCACAACTACTTTCTTTAGAAATACGGGCAAAACAAAAATGTAAGTCTGCACAAACTGCATGATATATTAACAAGTTTGCTTCCATAAAAAGAAGCATGTGAGTGGTATTTGTTTGCTGCCGTGAGAGATTTGTGTAATTCGAAAATATTTGGGGATATTTTTTTGCATAAAAGACACAATGAATGGTTATTAATTACAATTATTTAACAAAATGGAATTTATTATTATATATTATCATAATGAAAGTTTGTTTTACACTTCATTTTTTAAAAATGTTTTGAAAGATTATATGCCGGAGATACTTAAAGCGATACTTTTTCTACAAAGGAAATAATTTGTGTTATGCCATCAAACTAAATTTAAAATAAATGATAAACACATGTAAATATTTATATTAAAAGAAGTATCAAAAATAAAAGTGTCTTGTAAAATTCAATAAGCACATTTTCGGTTAATGTCTTGGTTAGTATACGGAAACATTTCCTCTACATTTTCAAAAAAAACGGGCATAAAGTATATTAATCAATTTTAAGTCCCATAATTTACATAACAAGAGCTGTCGGAAGGACAGCACGCTCGACTATTCTAAGTGCTTGATAGTAAAAGAGCCTTGATAATGTTAAATTTTTCAAGTTCACAAAAGGGCTAACTTTTTTTTATAAATTCATGTTATAGGCCTTAGAGAGAGTCTAATTATACAGTATTGGCTTGACTATTTGGAAGGAAATGTCACAAGGGTGTTTTTATTGAGTACAATAATATTAATTACATATGAATACATAAATTTGACAGAAAAGGTACAAAGGCTTGTTATTAAGATGTTTTATCAAGTATTATCATGAATGCATCAAATTGTCCCAAAAAAGGCACAAACCCTTCAGTAGTTGTTGATATTTAACAGCTTACAAGCAAAACTTTACCATGAATTTCTAAGTTGAAAAAAGGTGAGAAAAATGCGTCTAAATGCAAGATAGAATTATGGATCTTTGTCAGTGACCTACAATTATGACCCTAAGTCATATGTGAAATTTTAAATAAATATCTTTAATAGTAATTGAGATATGTAAAACTTGCATGTAAACATTAACCAAGAGACTACATAGAAAAGGGGATATGAATCAGCCTTAATGCAAGATAGAGTTATGGAACTTGGTCAGTGACGTACAATTATGACCTTCCAATTATGACCCTAAGTGCATATGTAAAGTTTCAAGTAAATATCTTTAAAAACCTTTAACCTTTAACCAAATTTCTAAGTTTCAAAGGGGCAAATAATTCTGCAAATATTGCAGGCAGAGTTATGCAATTTTGCAAACTGATGTACATTGTTACTATAAAAAAGTATTTTAAATTTCAATTGAATATCTCAAGCAATAATTGAGATATTTGACTTTACAAAAAAACTTAAACCAAAATTCTAAGTTCCAAAGGGGCATAATTTTGTCAGTATTCTAGGCAGAGTTATCCAACTTGTTAATCTGATGTAGCTTGTTACTATAAATAAGTATTGTAAGTTTCAATTGAATATCTCAAGCAATAATTGAGATATTTGACTTTACAAAAAACTTTAACCAAAATTTCTAAGTTAAAAAGCGGCATAATTCTGTCAATATTGTAGGCAGAGTTATCCAACTTGTCAATCTGATGTACCTTGTTACTATGAATAAGTATTGTAAGTTTCAATTGAATATCTCAAGCAATAATTAAGATATTTGACTTTACAAAAAACTTTAACCAAAATTTCTAAGTTAAAAAGGGGCATAATTCTGTCAATATTGTAGGCAGAGTTATCCAACTTGTCAATCTGATGTACTTTGTTACTATAAATACGTATTGTAAGTTTCAATTGAATATCTCAAGTAATAATTAAGATATTTGACTTTACAAAAAACTTTAACCAACGCTGACGCCGACGCCGGGGCGACTACATTAGCTCTCATATTCTTCGAATAGTTGAGCTAAAAATGTTTATATCATTTGATTGGAATAAACAGTATATAAAGCTGCATGCCTCCAACCACAATTGATATTTGAGGAAAATCTTGAGTAAAATTTGTGCCATTTGCGCAAAAAAAATCTCTGTTGCGTTATTAAGTCGTACATGTTCAAAAGTTTAAGGAGCAGATTAAGGAGCAAAATTTCGGTACACGGTTCTCTCGGTCATATTGAATGGTGATATTGTACCTGTTATGTTCACTGTTACTATTTATCGGAATATGAAATAGTAAAACGCTATTCAGAAAACAATACAGTAATTGATTTATACAATTAAAAAGATTAAAACGGAATGACACATCCACGTAGCTTTAAATGACGTAAATGAAATTTTCCGATTTTTCTATGTACCGATTTGTTTACTTCGATGTTTATTTTTCGTTTAAGTTACAAATTGGAAAAGAATACAAAACAGCGTGTTCCGTTTCAATTAAAAACAAAATAAACAAAAAAAAATCAAAACAGCAATTTATTATTTCGATGCATTGGCAATGGTATATCTATACTATACATGTATATTATATTTTTTTGTTTCAAACAACTAGAAAAACAAGGGACTAGTTATTCGCTTGTTCATATATTCGAGTCTGTACCGTATTTCTCGGAAAATACTATGAAAAATGTCCCCCCTCATCCAAGCTTTAGTGATGGATGAGGGGCAGTATTGGAATAAAGCCGGAGGCTGAGCATGTATAAATAGCATGTTATCCTAACGCATCGAGTCCACAACGCCGCTTCAACGAACCGTAAAAAACATGACCAAACCATGCGCGCGACCATGTCAACCCCAGAAATCATAATTCAAAGCCCAAAAAATTTGTTGACGTACATAAAAAATAAACTGGGAGGGAAAAAGAAAAAACTTGTAGCACCCAAAAATGGGGGGGTTTATACATGCTCAGCCTCCGGCTTTATTCCAATACTGCCCCTCATCCATCACTAAAGCTTGGATGAGGGGGGACAGTATTTTCATAAAGCCTCAGCTTTCACATGTATAAATAGCATCTTTAAAGATCGGCAACAAATATTTCCATGTCATTAGAAAAATGAAAAGACACATAACGCCAATCAAGAAACACAAATGTAATATCTGACAAATCCATAATATTTTATATCAAACAAAATATAAAATTCATATTTCATCAAAAATAATAAATCCAAATTGTTACTTTGAGGAAAAAACAGCTGTAGAAAAAGACAGATCCTCATTTTCAATAATAGGTCTATAATAAAACTTGTAAAAGTTATTGTCCGATTTCCAACCAGCTGTATTCAAGATATTTTTAATTGAACATCTCTGACTTCTTGCTGCTGCCGATACCGAGGCCCCACGAAAAGAATGGGCCTTAAAAATGGCAACATCAATGCCTGACAATTGTAACACTGTCTTTAGCCATCTAGCAATAGTGCTTGATGTAACTGCATTAAATGTTACATATGAAATTAATAATTGATCAGATAGTCTCAACTGTTCCGTTACTTTGATATAATATAATAATGTATGATATACACACAAACTTTCTTTCCTAAAATGCTCAAATTTAACACAAAAATTATTTTCTTTTCCCACGACTGAAGTCTTCAATAGATTCGGGAAATAAAACACACAATAAGAATTATGTACCTTCATATAATTCAAATCAAGTGACATAATTGTCTGAGCTCTAGGAGCACATGCCAACGCTATAAGTGCCGTAACTTTTAAAGTTAAAAACTTTTTTAAGCAAATCTTCAACTTCAGAATCTATAATACTCATTTCTTCTGTATTAAAATTGATTTCCTTTGGTAAAGAATATTGCACAGGATAAACATCAAATTCTAATGAATAACCCTGAACAGTACTCAAAACCCAAGGGTCATTAGAAAACTTTTCCCATTCATGAATAAAGTATCTTAACTTACCTACCGAACTTATTTCTCCCCGTTTGGGGGTGCCGTCACAGTGGCGGACTTAAATGTTCCCTTCCTCATGGGAGCTCTCTGGGAATAACCACCCCGCACCTGTGGATAAGGTGTCATTCTTCCTCTGTTAAAATGCCTTGCTCTAGAAAAACGACCTCTGAAAGAATTCCTATTATACTGTGCGTTATAATCCTTTCCCAGATTAACCCCTACTTCACAATGCTTAATCTCTTTAGAAATATCGTCACCAAAAAGAGAGGTTGAAATAGGGACAGACATGTTACACAAATTTTTATACCTCTTGTTCAATGATGGACGAATCAAATATCTACGTCTGATACTAATGTTATACTGTGCTTGTCCAAGAATTGACAAAGAATCAGATAGTAACTGTTTAGCCTGTGGTTTAGCAGAAATAGAGGTCTTCAAAATCTTAGCCAGCTTAATAATGGGCACTGATGGAATTTACAGGACTGAATATCCTGAAATAGACGGTCATGAGACCAAGAACGTTTATCCATAACCTTCCAAATTTCCATGTTCACCATTGGAGGATTCAACTTCTCACAGTTAGCTGGTACAGGATATTTATCACAAAGTTCATCACTGTCACAAAGTGCGGTGCAGGCAGTATTAATGAGTTTAGCTAAGGAGGAAGAAATTGCCTCACCTTTATTTCTCTGCTTAATTTTAGGCAGGCCCCAATCTTCATCATCACTAACATGGGACACATCGTCCTCTCCAAACATGGAATCAATCAGCCTTTTAGTCATATCTCGACTTCTAGCATGCCTTGCAGGTCTGTGGCCAATACTGTCATCGCTATCTAAAAAATCATTTTCAACTTCAATTTGCATATTAGGTGCTCGGGCCAAATCAACATACTCATTTTCCATATCACTTTGTTCCATAGAAAAAGTGTTAGAATCCTGTGGAGCAGGAAGCCCCAATTTACTACGTAACAACTCTAAATCATCAGAGGATAATTTATTCAAATCAATCAAACTTTTGTTAGCGTTCCTTGATTTTGTCCCCTTTTTATCACTAACAGAGGTCTTTGTTTTCTTAGATTTATCCACATTGGTCGATTTTTTACCAGTTTTCGCGACCTCTTGACCAACTTTTGACACTGAACTTTTAATTCTGCCAGGCCCTTTACCACGGCTCTTATTCTTAACGGGGACATCGTCCTCCGAAAATCCAGAAAACTCTGAACTCTCGTCAGAAAGATGTAACACATCTTCATTCTGAACAGATAAATTCCTATTTACCGAGACATCGTCTTCGGACTGGCTCATATTGAAAAAACAACAAAGTCTGGACAACGTCCTAGACAGAGCCAAAAATACTGTATAAGAAATAAAAATAACAAAATAATTTCACGTCAATTCACAAACTTACCGACAAACAAAAAGCCGAGAGCTGTAAATACAAAACAAACCCTCAAAAACTGCATAAGAAAACGAAAGTAAGCTAACACGTGTGGACTATTCAACGACGCCAGGAAAACTATGATTTCTGGGGTTGACATGGTCGCGTGCATGGTTTGGTCATGTTTTTTACGGTTTGTTGAAGGGGCGTTGTGGACTCGATGCGTTAGGATAACATGCTATTTATACATGTGAAAGCTGAGGCTTTATGAAAATACTGGCTATACTCGAATGCTTTCAGGTTATTATTTTTTTAGTTTTTATATACTGTGGGTAGCTTATATAGTCACGGGTACTCTGCACCTTATCTCGTTAAAATCAGTTTAATAACAGCAAAGTTTGAAGTTTCCATACGTGGTGTAACTACTTTCAATCCGTACTTACTCCGATGTTAATATTTATAGATAATAGCCGTGACATTCCGATTGATCGCCACACGATATACTTGAAAAGCCCTGTGCTATTTAAATTTGAATTTACTATTTAAGTACTATTAACATACTTTTTGGCGTTTCTTAAAAATGCTTTTGATTTTTAGTTTTCTGTTTTAATTTCCAAAAGTGGCTGATCGGTCGTTTCATTCTTTTGCGTCTGTTAATTTTTGGCAATTTAGTTGTGATAGTTATTCAGTATTTTGAATAAAAGTCAAATACTACTTTGTTGACATTATTTTTCATAAAGCCTTTGGCTTTCACATGTACAAATAGCATTTCATCTTGGTCGTATGAAAAACATCGCAAATTTAAAGGATTTAAATTACCCGCTAATAATCACGCATGCGCAATAAGACCATGTGATCAATACCGGAAATAGCGTGAGAAATCACTTTTTCATTTTGCGGCGTGGTGAATACATCGTGTTTTCTCTTTTCGACTGTTCGAATTTAATTTGATTCATTCTGGGTCTTTTGAGGTACATATTTTGTTAAATATTTTGTTATGTCGAAAGACGATACCCTAGATATACTCGCTTCGGGGAGTTCTTCTGAATTTGAAGGTTTTTCAGATTCTGATACGGTTCAAAATTATGAAAATGACAGGGGTAAACAACCTCTTGCCTCGACGTCTTCTGCTGGCAAGAAAAAGACTAAGGTTAAATCAGTTGTTGTTAAAGCTAAAAAAGGTAAGAAAAATAACAATTCTGAAAAAATTAAGAAAACATCTTCGGATGGAAAAAGGGGGCGTTCCTCGGACCCTCCTGTGGGTACTTCGGACCCAGGTAATATTTTAGATTTATCTAAACTCTCGGAGCATGATATAGAGAGTCTTAGGACTGCTCTAGGTATTATTCCACAAGAAAGAAATATTGATAATTCCTCTACATTTGATGAGAATAACAATTTATTATATGATGAGAATGTGGAAGATTCTGATTTTTACAGTGCCCATCCTAGAGATAATATTAGAGTTCAGGTTGATGCATGTGACATTTCAGATTATGAAGATGATTTTTCAACTTTTCATAATCAGGGCCCTAGGGACTTGAATAAGGATTTTCATACTGCTTTTGATTCAAGCACTGTTGTTGATGACGATGCTGGTTTTTCTTGGGATTTACCAAAGTGAAGGCCCCTGAGAGGGGTGATGCCATTTCTGACTCATTGTCAAAATTGATAAATACTGCTTGCACAGTACAGTGTGACACCGATTCTCTTTTCAATAGATATTCTGTTCCTTCAAATTGTGATTTGGCTACACCTCCTCTTGTTAATCAAGAAGTGTGGAGATTTTTGGATAAAAAAGGACACATGCAGGATAAGTCTTTAGTTGATATTCAGAACTTATTGAGTACAAGTTTTGTTCCAGTCATCAAGTTAATTGAGATGCTAAAGAAGAATAAGTCTTTAAATGAGGAGATGAAAACTTTGATTACAGACTTGATTACAGGCTTAGGCCAGGTGCAGTATAATATAAGTTTGCGCAGGAGGTATTATATAAGACCTTATCTTAAAAAGAAATACAGTCCTTTGTGTAATATGTCAGTGCCAATTACAACAAAGCTCTTCGGAGATGAAATTTCAAAAGAGGTGAAATCTTGTGAAAATATTTCCTTTTTGGGGAAAGACAATTTCCAAACTACAAATTTTAGAGGTGTGATGAGATCTAGAGGTAGATTTAGAGGAAGTCGTGGTTATGCAAATGCTGGAAACAATGTTTATGCTAGTTCTTATCAGCAGTCACAAGAATTTCGTCCATACCCTTATCCTATGAGAGGTAATTCTTTTAGAGGCAGCAACGCTGTAAGATCGAGAGCTCCTAGGAGACATCCCACTGCCACTGTAACATCTGATGCTGTGCGTGACCCAAACGAGAGAATTTAGTTGAGAAGGTAGGTGGTGTTGGTAAGACAAGATTTTGTTTAGACAATTGGTTAAAATTTACGAAGGATCCTTGGATCTTGGGTGCCATTACAGGTTATAAGATTGATTTTGTTTGTAAACCTTTTCAGAGCAGAGTTCCAGGAGAAATTCCATTTGCTTTTGGTCAAAAAGAAATTGTTGATTGTGAAGTTCAGGAACTTCTACATAAAGGTGCTATAATAGAGTCTAATATGGAGGATGATCAATTTATCTCAACAATTTTTATTGTTCCAAAGCCTAATAATCAATTTAGGCCAGTTATTAACTTAAAATTTTTGAATGAATTTGTTCAGTACAACCACTTTAAACAAGAAACATTCAATATTGTTTTAGATTTGTTGAAACAAAATGACTACATGACAAAAATAGATTTGTCTGATGCATACTTTTCTATTCCTATTCATCCATCTTATTGGAAATATCTTAAGTTTTCCTGGAACTCTACCTTGTATTCTTTTGTTTGTCTACCTTTTGGTTTAAAGATAGCACCGTATTTATTTACAAAGATTATGAAACCAGTTTTTGCTTGGTTTAGGCAACAAAATATTAGGTCATTTTATTATATAGATGATTCTATAAATATGGATCAATCAAAGATTGTTTGCGAAGGTAACAGTTGTAGGATTTTAGAAACTTTGCAAAGCCTTGGTTTTACTATTAATAGGAAAAAATCAGTATTGGTGCCCTGTCAGAGGATAGTTTTCTTTGGACATGTTATTGACACGGTCTGTTTTAAAGTTTTCCTTACTGATGAAAAAGTTGAAAAAATTATTAAAAAAGCTGGTAGTATACTAGAATGTGAATTAGTTGTTGTTAGAGAACTAGCTTCTTTTATTGGTTTGATCGTAAGTAGCTTCAATGCTATTTTGGAAGCTCCTTTGCACTATAGGGAGTTAGAAAGAGATAAAATTTGCGGACTAGGGTCCGATATGAATTTTGATAACAAGACTGTTCTATCTATTTTAGGCAGACAAGAAGTTATTTGGTGGTTCAATAATGTTAAGTTAAAAAATGGTAAGAGAATAAGGCCTGTTACTGTATCTAGACATTGTAGAACTGATGCATCGTTTGAAGGCTATGGGGGTATAGACATAGATAATAATATACATTGTAATGGAAGGTGGAGTTTAAGAGAATTAAATAATAGTATAAATTATTTGGAGCTCCTTGCTATTTTCTATTCTTTACAGGCTATGTTTGCTGAATGTAAGGATTTACATATACAGGTTCAGTCAGATAATACGACTGCTATAGCCTATATTAATAATTTTGGTGGTATGGAGTCCAGAGATTTGGATAATTTGTCAAAATTAATTTGGAAATGGTGTTTAGATAGAAATGTTTATATTTCTGCTGTTCATGTTCCTGGAAGATTAAATTCAGCAGATTTTTATTCCAGAAATTTTTCGGACTCCACTGAGTGGATGCTTAAAGATGATATTTTTCAGAGGTTATGTAAACATACTTTTATTCCTGATGTCGACCTTTTTGCCTCAAGGTTAAATAAACGTTTACCAAGATTTGTATCTTGGTTTCCTGAACCAGGTGCTTTAGCTGTTAATGCATTTGCTATTTCTTGGAGTAATTTCACTCCATATATTTTTCCACCATTTAACCTTATTGGGAAGGTAATTAATAAGATCATTACAGATGAAGTTGATAAGGCCTTAGTAGTTATCCCTTACTGGTTTACTCAAAGCTGGTTTCCCTTATTATTAGATATTTTATCTGATTTTCCTATTAGTATACCAAGGCATACAGACCTATTAGTGCTTCCGCACGACGGACAGAAACATCCTTTGTCAAAAAGAATGAAGATGGTTGGTGTTGTGTTGTCAGGAAAGCGTTCAAAGATACAGGACTTCCGGAAGAAATTGCAGGTTTCATATCTAACTCATGGTCTAAAGGTACACGTAAACAGTACACAAGTGCTTGGAGTAAGTGGTGTATTTGGAATTATCTCAGAGGTTCCAATCCACTTTGTGCCTCTACAATAAATATTCACAAGGCTATGTTAATTCAGACTTTATTTATTTTGGGAAATAAATGGTGTAAAAAAACTTTCTATGATAAATAGATTTATGAAAAGTGTTTTCATTCACAAACCAACAAAACCCAGATATTTTTTAACTTGGGATGTTTCCGTTGTTCTTGAATATTTAGGAAGTCTAATGCCTTTATCAAGTTTGTCGTTAAAATTGTTGACGTTTAAGACGTTGGCTTTGGTTGCGTTGGCTACAGCACCCAGAGCACAGACTTTGTGTGCTTTGAACTTAAATAACATGATAGTGGAACAACAGGCAGTTGTTTTTACTTTTTCCGATATTTTAAAGACTTCAAGGGCAGCACAATGTTATTCGCTAAAAGTGGAACATTTTAGTAATGAGAAGATTTGTGCTATGCATACGTTACTTTATTATATAAAAAGAACGTCTTCTTTAAGATTAAGTAGAAAGGTTTTTATTTCTTTTGTTTCGTATAAAGAGGTTACTACTTGTACTTTAGCCAGGTGGCTTCGAACAGTGCTTGATTTATCTGGTATAGATTCTAATATTTACAAAGCGCACTCTTATAGAGGTGCTTCTGCTTCGGCAGCTTATAACAAAGGTTGTTCCTTGAAGACAATTATTTCTCATGCTAATTGGAAATCGGACAAGAATTTTAAGAAGTTTTATTGTAGAAATATTGACAAAAATGTTCCTTATAGTAATGCCGTATTTGAGGCGTAAAATAAAATTATTTGTATGGTAAGCTGGAACGTCGAGATATGACCTATACTGTGTCAATGTGATGTAAATTTCGAGACAAACAAACAAATAAAATTTGTTTTGTATTATGTATGTTATATATTTTGTTGTCTTTAAAGATGCTATTTGTACATGTGAAAGCCAAAGGCTTTATGAAAAATAATGGACCCCCATCCAAGCTTTAGTGCAGGATGGAGGGCATTATTTGAGTAAAGCCGGAGGCTAAGCATGTACAAACCCTGCCCTTGATTAATTATATTAATAGCGTAATTATACCCTCCTCTGTTATTCGTAACAACAAAATATATTGTCTTTAAATTGTGATTTCTCACGCTATTTCCGGTATTGATCACGTGGTCTTATTGCGCATGCGTGATTATTGGCGGGTAATTTAAATCCTTTAAATTTGCGATGTTTTTCATACGACCAAGATGAAATGCTATTTGTACATGCTTAGCCTCCGGCTTTACTCAAATGATGCCATCCATCCTGCACTAAAGCTTGGATGGGGGTCCATTTTTGGTAAATATTTTACATTCACCGCTTCAAGTCATAAGCGGCTGCATGCTTTGAAATAGTTATTTAAAGGTTATAAAACCCGTGTTCAGAAACTTGATTAGACTGAGACACAATGTGCCTTTAGCATTCAGTACAGACTCGGCATTAATGGTGGAACCGTAGCGTGATTTAGTATTTTAAGGGTTGAATCGAGTGCAGAAAATATATGTTGTTTTTCTCACTAAATTTGTTCTTTTAATGACATTAAAAAATATTTATCCATTTTCTAATAATCATGTATATTTATCTGTTTGATAATAGTCATGTAAATTCCATCAGTACTTTAAGTACTTTGATTTCATATGTGACGTCAAAACGCGCACTGGCTAGACTGTGTCTCGCAAGAATTATTGTCTACGACAAAGGCTGCAACGTCGCAGAAACACAACGTCTGCGACACGTTTCATAAAACGGTCGTACGACGTTGTCGCAGACGTACGACACCGACAAAAAATTGTCGTAGACTACGACACGTTGATAAAACGGCCCCCAGCTTTAAAAGTGTTTAGCTGTGCTATTTATAATGTAAATAAGGTAATTCTTTATAGGTATTTCCTATTATCTTATGGCATGCCTAAACAAGTACATTAACGTTTTTAGCTTGACTTTTCTATGAAAAGGGGAGCTATCCTACTCGCCCCGGCGTCGGCGTTAGCGTCGGCGTTGGCGTCACACCTTGGTTAAGTTTTTCGTACCACCCCACTTTATTTCAGAAGTATTACAAGTATGGCTTTGAAACTTACCATACTTGTTCACCATCATAACCTCCATCTACAGACAAGAGTACATAACTCTGTCAAGGTTTTTGACAGAATTATGGCCCTTTTTTGACTTAGAAAGTGTATTGAGCTTGGTTAAGTTTTTTGTACCACCTCACTTTATTTCAAAACCATTGGAGGTATTGCTTTGAAACTGACCATACTTGTTTACCATCACGACCTTCATCAACAGACAAGAGGACATAACTCTGTCAAGGTTTTTGACAGAATTATGCCCCTTTTTGACTTAGAAAATACATTGAATATGGGTAAAATCCACTTATTGCCTTAACCCTTTGAGATATTGCTTTGAAACTTTTAATGCTATTTCACATCATTACCCCCATCTGTACGCAAGAGAAGGTAACTCTGTCAAGGATTTGTTTTAAAAATTAAGGCCTTTTATCGACTTAGAATCTTGGTTAAGTTTTTAGTACCAGTCCACTTTTTGACTGAACTGTTTGAGATATTAATTTGAAAGTTGGAATACTTGTTTACAATCATGATTCCCAAACATGTCCAGGAGAAGGTAATTCTGTCAAAGATTTTATTTGAATTATGGCCCTTAACTGTCAATGTTTTGTATTATAGGCAAGCACTAAAAAACTTAAAAAATCTAAAAAAATTCATTCCTATCCACTTGTTCACTTTACCATAAATTATGTCATATAAACATTGCTGTAATATTCAAGGGTATCAAACAACTAGTTCACTTTAAAAATACAGAGATTCTTGTATTGCCTTTTACTGCAAAAACTTTTTTTATTGGCAAGCAATAAAAAAGTCGAGCGCGCTGTCTTACGGACAGCTCTTGTTTTATCACCAATTTACATGTTGCAATTATACAATATAATTATGTTATAATCAAAAAGGTATTTAACTTAGGATTCACCTCGCATCTATATCATGTAGAAAACTTCCCAGTCTTGTAATTGTCTGTCACTCCTGTTGGCTCTGATAGATATTTTCATTTATTGATTCGCTGTGACCCATGTGATTGTAGAAAATTTCTCTCTCTGTTTCTTTTACCTCAAGTCCAGCATATATTGTTGAAACATAGTGCCGCATATCTGTTGCATTTATTGCATATTCAAGTCCTATCATATCAGAACATTTTCTCACGACTTCGCAAACATTTACTTGCTTCAAGGAATAACTGATCAAGCACTGAGTGTCTCATACAGCCAAGTTTAAAAGGTACTACTTCATGTCCAAATAACTATTATTCAGGACAATATTGAAATCTCCCTTCCTTTATTGTCCTACACCATGAGGTTAAAAAGGCACTACGTACTGTGCCATGCATGTCCAAATAGTTATCATTCTTGACAACATACATGTAATACTGATCTTCCAGCCCCTGTCTTTTACCAAGGGTGTTTAAAGATGCTTATCTGTGCCATTTATAATGTACAATGTAAATAAGGTTATTCTTTATAGGTATTCGTATTATCTTATGACATGCCTAAACAAGAACAATAACGTTTTTAGCACCAATTTACATGTTGCAATTATACAATATAATTATGTTATAACCAAAAAGGTATTTTAACTTCTAATTCCCCTCACATCTGTATCATGTAGAAAACTTCCCACTCTTGTAATTACCTGTCACCCCTGTGGGCTCTGATAGATATTTTTAACCAGGTTTTCCGAAGGAAAAAACTGGTTATTAGATTGAGGTATGTCGGCGGGCGGGCGGATGGGCGGACGGGCGGGCGGGTGAGCGGGCGGTCGTAAACAATTTCATCTGTGCGCAACTCCTTTTACATTTTTCAACAGATTTTGACCAAACTTTCACAGAAGCTTTGTAATCAAGTGCCCTGGTGCATATTGTTGGGGTTTTGCGATTGGATAATATTTGACCTAATTATAGCCCTTTGTTTTTTTTCCTTATATAGAATATATAGTGAACAATTTCTTCTGTGCGTAACTCCTTCTACATTTCTCAACGGATTTTGACCAAACTTTCACAGAAGCTTTGTAATCAAATGCCCTGGGGCACATTGTCGGGGTTTTGCGATTGGATAATATTTGACCTAATTATGGCCCTTTGTTTTTTTTCCCTATAAAGAATATATAGTGAACAATTTCTTCTGTGCACAACTCCTCCTACATTTCTCCAGGGATTTTGACCAAACTTTCACAGAACCTTTGTCACCTAGTGCCCTGGGGCATATTGTCGTGGTTTTGCGATTGGATAATATTTGACCTAATTATTTCCTTTTGTTTTTTTCCCTTATATAGAATATATAGTGAACAATTTCGTCTGGGCTGAACCCCCTCAACAATTCTCAACAGATTTTGTTCAAACTTTCACAGAAGCTTTGTCATCATGTGCCCTGGCGCATATTGTCAGGGTTTTGCGATTGGATAATATTTGACCTAATTATGGCCCTTTGTTTTTTTTCCTTATACAGAATATATAGTAAACAATTTCTATCGTGCGCAACTTCTCCTACATTTCTCGACGGATTTTGACCAAACTTTCACAGAAGCTTTGTTATCAAGTGCCCTAGTGCATATTGTCGGGGTTTTGTGATTGGATAATTTTTGACCTAATTATGGCCCTTTGTTTTTTTCCTTATACAGAATATATAGTGAACACTTCTTCAGTGGCAATTCCTCCAACATTATTCATGTTTTACATTGCACATAGTTACATTGTTTGTTGCTTGTATTTGTATTTCAAATACAACATATTTATCTACAATGGTGATAATTGAAAACCTGGTTTCATGGCATTGCCATGTTTCTTGTTATTTATTGATTCGCTGTGACCCATGTGATTGTAGAAAATTTCTCTCTCTGTTTCTTTTACCTCAAGTCCAGCATATATTGTTGAAACATAGTGCCGCATATCTGTTGCATTAATTGCATGTTCAAGTCCTGTCATATCAGAACATTTTTTCACGGCTTCCCAATCATTTACTTGCTTCAAGGAATAACTGATCAAACATCTGATTGTCTTATTCTACCTGGTTTAAAAGGTACTACTGGGCCATTCATGTCCAAATAATTATCATTCTTGACATTATAATAGGTCTTACAGTCCCTGATTGTCTTTTACCACCAGGTTTAAAGGTGCTTAGCTGTGCTATTTCTAATGTAAATAAGGTAATTTGGCATTCCTAAACAAGAATAATAACGTTTATCACCAATTTACATGTTGCAATTATACAATATAATTATGTTATAATTGAAAAGGTATTTTAACTTCTAATTCCCCTCGCATCTATATCATGTAGAAAACTTCCCACTCTTGTTATTGTCTGTCTCACATGTGGGCTCTGATAGATATTTTTATTTATGGATTCGCTATGACCCATGTGATTGTAGAAAATTTCTCTCTCTGTTTCTTTTACCTCAAGTCCAGCATATATTGTTGAAACATAGTGCCGCGTATCTGTTGCATTAATTGCATGTTCAAGACCTGCCATATCAGAACATTTTCTCACAACTTCCCAATCATTTACTTGCTTCAAGGAATAACTGATCAAGCACCTGATTGTCTTATTCTGCCTTTTTAGCTCACCTGTCACAAAGTGACAGGGCGAGCTTTTGTGATCGCTTTTTGTCCGGCGTCCATCCGGCGTCCGTCCGTAAACTTTTGCTTTAAATGACATCTCCTCATAAACCGCTGAGCCAATTTCATCCTAACTTCACAGGAATGTTCCTTTGGTGGTCACCTTTAAAAATTGTTCAAAGAATTTAATTCCATGCAGAACTCTGGTTGCCATGGCAACCGAAAGAAAAATCTTTAAATATCTTCTTTTAAACAACCCTAAGAGCTAGAGCTTAGATATTTGGCATGAAACATCTTCTAATGAGTGTCTACCAAGTTTGTTCAAATAAAAGCCCTGGGGTCAAAATTGGCCCCGCCCCAGGGGGTCATAGGTTTTCCCTATATGCATATAGTAAAAACTTAAAAAATCTACTTTTTAAAGAACCCAAAGAGCTAGAGCTAAGATATTTGGCATGAAACATCTTCTAGTGAGTGTCTACCAAGTTTGTTCAAATAAAAGCCCTGGGGTCAAAATTGGCCCCCCGGGGGGGGGGGGGGGTCATTGATTTTCCCTATATGCATATAGTAAAAACTTAAAAAATCTTCTTTTAAAGAACTGTAACAGCTCTAAGATATTTAGCATGAAACATCTTCTAATGAGTGTCTACCAAGTTTGTTCAAATAAAAGCCCTGAGGTCAAAATTGGCCCTGCCCCAGGGGGTCATAGATTTTCCCTATATGCATATAGTAAAAACTTAAAAAATCTTCCTTTACAGAACCCAAAGAGCTAGAGCTAAGATATTTGGCATGAAACATCTTCTAGTGAGTGTCTACCAAGTTTGTTCAAATAAAAGCCCTGGGGTCAAAATTGGCCCCGCCCCGGGGGGTCATTGATTTTCCTTATATGTATATAGTAAAAACTTAAAAAATCTTCTTTTAAAGAACCGTAAGAGCTAGAGCTTAGATATTAAGCATGAAACATCTTCTAATGAATGTCTACCAAGTTTGTTCAAATAAAAGCCCTGGGGTCAAAATTGGCCCCGCCCCAGGGGGTCATTGATTTTCCCTATATGCATATAGTAAAAACTTAAAAAATCTACTTTTTAAGAACCCAAAGAGCTAGAGATAAGATATTTAGCATGAAACATGTTCTAATGGGTGTCTACCAAGTATGTTCAAATAAAAGCCCTGTGGTCAAAACTGGCCCGCCCCAGGGGTCATTGATTATTCTTATATGTGTATAGCAAAAACTTAAAAATCTTCTTTGAAAAAACCCAAATAGCTAGAGTTTAGATATTAAGCATGAAACATCTTTAAGTAAATATCTACAAAGTTTGTTCAAATAAAAGTCCGGGGGTGAAAACTGGCCCTGCCCTAGGGGTGTCATTGTTTTTAACTATATGTATATAGTAAAAACTTAAAAAATCTTCTTTTACAGAACCCAATGAGCTAGAACTTAGATGTTTAGCATGAAACATCTTCTTAAGGGTGTCTTCTACCAAGTCTGTTCAGATAAACAAATAAAATCAGGGCCATCATTGCCCTCTTCTTTAAAAGGTACTACTGGGCCATTCATGTCCAAATAGTTATCATTCTTGACAACATAAGAGATCTTACAGTCCCTGATTGTCTTTTACCACCAGGTTTAAAGGTGCTTAGCTGTGCTATTTCTAAAGTAAATAAGGTAATTTGGCATACCTAAACAAGAATAATAACGTTTATCACCAATTTACATGTTGCAATAATTATACAATATAAATATGTTATAATTGAAAAGGTATTTTAACTTCTAATTCCCCTCGCATCTATATCATGTAGAAAACTTCCCACTCTTGTTATTGTCTGTCTCACATGTGAGCTCTGATAGATATTTTTATGCCCCCGCCATGTAATGGCCGGGGCATATAGTGTTACCCTGTTCCGTCCTTCCGTCATTCCGTCCTTCCGTCATTCCGTCATTCTGTCATTCTGTCATCATCAGTTTCCGTTCATTATCTTAGTAACCGTTGCACATATTCAACTCAAATTTGACATATGGATATGTCATGAGAAAATACAGGTCAAGTTTGAATTTGGTCATGGTTCAACGATTTTTGGCAGAGTTATGCCCCTTTTACTTTGAAAATAATATGAAATTTTCAGTTTCCATTCATTATCTCCCCAACAGTACAACACATTCAACTCAAATTTGACATATGGATATGTCATGAGAAAATACAGGTCAAGTTTGAATTTGGTCATGATTCGATGATTTTTGGCAGAGTTATGCCCCTTTTACTTTGAAAATAATATGAAATTTTCAGTTTCCGTTCATTATCTCCCCAACCGTACAACGCATTCAACTCAAATTTGACATATGGATATGTCATGAGAAAATACAGGTCAAGTTTGAATTTGGTCATGATTCGATGATTTTTGGCAGAGTTATGCTCCTTTTACTTTGAAAATAATATGAAATTTTCAGTTTCTGTTTATTATCTCCCCAACAGTACAACACATTCAACTCAAATTTGACATATGGATATTTTTTTGGAATGCCAAGGTCAAGTTCGAATTTGGTGATGGTTCAATAATTTTTGGCAGAGTAATGCCCTTTTCACTTTGAAAAAAATATGAAATTTACAGTTTCTGTTCATTATCTAGTACCAACAGTGTTACATATTCAACTCAAATTTGACATATGGATATGTCAAATGAATGGGCAGGTCAAGTTGGAATTTGGTCATGGTTCGATGATTTTTTGGCAGAGTTATGTCCCTTTCACTTTGAAAATAATATAGATACATCTTAGGAATAGGCAGTTTAAGTTTGAATTTGGTCGTGGTTCAATGATTTTGGACAAACTTATCTTTCTTGAATATTGGAAAAAATTTTGAACATTCAGATTCAGCACTCATACTTTTGTGGAAATGTATGTAGCCATTATTTTGGCTACAAATATGAAATATGCTATTTTCAAAAGGTTAAGACTGAATAATTTCAGTGCTTTGAACATTGTATGAAAATGGTTTGTGTTAACATTGAAAAGTTTTAAGGGCTTTGAACTTAAAATGAAAACAATAATTTGTGCAAACAAATTTGGAACTAAATATAAGAATATCTGAAATTTTGGCTGCATGCGGGGGCATCCGTGGCATGATGACACATTTCTAGTTATTTATGGATTCGCTATGACCCATGTGATTGTAGAAAATTTCTCTCTCTGTTTATTTTACCTCAAGTCCAGCATATATTGTTGAAACATAGTGCCGCGTATCTGTTGCATTAATTGCATGTTCAAGTCCTGCCATATCAGAACATTTTCTCACGCCTTCCCAATCATTTACTTGCTTCAAGGAATAACTGATCAAGCACCTGATTGTCTTATTCTGCCTGGTTTAAAAGGTACTACTGGGCCATTCATGTCCAAATAGTTATCATTCTTGACAACATAATAGATCTAACTGTCCCTGATTGTTCTTACCACCAGGTTTAAAGGTGCTTAGCTGTGCTATTTCTAATGTAAATAAGGTAATTCTTTATAGGCATTTGTATCATCTTATGGCATACCTAAACAAGAACAATAACGTTTATCACCAATTTATATGTTGCAATTATACAATATAATTATGTTATAATTAAAAAGGTATTTAACTTCTGATTCTCCTCGCATCTATATCATGTAGAAAACTTCCCACTCTTGTAATTGTCTGTCTCACATGTGAGCTCTGATAGATATTTGTATTTATGGATTCGCTATGTCCCATGTGATTGTAGAAAATTTCTCTCTCTGTTTATTTTACCTCAAGTCCAGCATATATTGTTGAAACATAGTGCCGCGTATCTGTTGCATTAATTGCATGTTCAAGTCCTGCCATATCAGAACATTTTTTCACAACTTCCCAATCATTTACTTGCTTCAAGGAATAACTGATCAAACACCTGATTGTCTTATTATACCCCCACCACAAAATGTTGGGGGGGGGCTATAATGGATTCGCTTTGTCGCGTCGGTCCGTCCGTTCGTCGGTCCGTCCGTCTCCATTTTCGTGTCTGCTCTATAACTCGTATACCAATTGAAAGATTTTCTTCAAACTTGGCTCAAATGTTCACCTCAACAAGGGGATGTGCAGAACCCATATTGCCCATGTGTCAGTTCAAGGTCAGGGGCGTCCGTGGCCGAGTGGTTAAGGTCGTTGACTTCAAACCACTTGCCCCTCACCGCTGTGGGTTCGAATCCCGACAGGGACTTTGGATTCTTTCATGTGAGGAAGCTATCCAGCTAGCTTACGGAACGTCGGTGGTTCTACTCAGGTGCCCGTTCGTGCCTGAAATAATGCACGGAAGGGCACCTGAGGTCTTCCTCCACCAGTAAAGCTGGAACGTCGCGATATGACCTATAATGTGTCGATGTGACGTAAAACCCAAAACAAACAAAGGTCACAATTGAAGGTCAAATATCAAACATTATCAAATATTACACAGTATGTCATGTCCGCTCTGTAAGTCCTACACTACTTGAAAGATTTTCTTCAAATTTGGCTCAAATGTTCATCTAAACCAGGGGATGTGCAGAACCCATGTCGCCCATGTGTCAGCTCAAGGTCAAGGTCACAATTGAAGGTCAAATATCAAACAATTAAATATTACACAGTATGTTGTGTCCGCTCTGTAAGTCCTACACTACTTGAAAGATTTTCTTCAAACTTGGCTCAAATGTTCACACCTCAACAAGGGGATGTGCAGAACCCATGTTGCCCATGTGCCAGCTCAAGGTCAAGGTCACAATTGAAGGTCAAATATCAAACAATCAAATATAACACAGTATGTTGTTTCCGCTCTGTAAGTCCTACACTAATTGAAAGATTATCTTCAAACTTGGCTTAAATATTCACCTCAACAAGGGGATGTGCAGAACCCATGTTGCCCATGTGTCAGGTCAAGGTCACAATTGAAGGTCAAATATCAAACAATCTAATATTACACAGTATGTCATGTCCGCTCTGTAAGTCCTACACTAATTGAAAGATTTTCTTCAATCTTGGCTCAAATGTTCATCTCAACCAGGGGATGTGCAGAACTTATGTCACTCTTCTGCTGGCTTAAGGTCAAGGTCGCACTTGAAGGTCAAAAATTGACTTAGAAAATATTCTTAAATTTTAACATTTATTTGAATATTTCTTAATCTAGAAAAGGTATTTGCTTGAAACTTAAAAATATTTTTGAAGGGTCACAATTCTGATATGCTGTTCGTTCAAGTTTCATAACTCTGTATTGCATTTTAACAAAGTTATGCCCCTTTTTAAGTCTTCAAATTTACGTACAATCAAATATTAGACAATATGTTGTGTCCGCTCTATAAATCCTATACTAATGGGAGAATTTTCTTCAAACTTTACTCAAATTTTCACCTCAACAAGGTTATGTGCAGAATCCATGTCACCTTTGTGCCGGCTAAAGGTCAAGGTCACACTTGAAAGTCAAAAATTTACTTAGAAAATGTTCTTAAATTTTAACATGTACTTGAATAATTCTGAAACTAGCACAGGCATTTGCTTGAAACTTAAAAGATATATGAGGTGTGGCAAATAAGATATGCAGGTCAAGTTTCATTACTCTGTATTGCATTTTGACAAAGATATGCCCCTATTTAAGTCTTCAAATTTACATACAACCAATACTAGACAATATATTGTGTCTACTCTATAAATTCTATACTAATGGAAGGATTTTTTCAAACTTTACTCAAATGTTCAACCAAACTGGGTGATGTGCAAAACCCATCTTACCTTTGTGTCAGATTAAGGTCAAGGCCACACTTGAAGGTCAAAAATTGACTTATAAATAAAATGTTTAATACATTGGGAAAATGAAAGGTTATTTGTAACTGTTTCGAACATGATTTGATAATATTTATCTATACTATTACCTGTACAATTAGTCTTTTTTTCACCAGATATAATTTCTTTTTATGTATTTGTGCCACGAAGTTATTCCCTTAACCACCTTTCCAAGTGGTCTTCTGTCAAGGACATTGGTGGGGGTATGAATCGCATTCAGCGATAGTTCTAGTTCTGCCTGGTTTAAAAGGTACTACTGGGCCATTCATGTCCAAAAAGTTATCATTCTTGACAACATAATAGATCTTCCAGTCCCTGATTGTCTTTTACCACCAGTTTTAAAGGTGCTAAACTGTGCTATTTCTAATGTAAATAAGGTAATTCTTAATAGGCATTTGTATCATCTTATGGCATACTTAAACAAGAACAATAATGTTTTTTATCACCAATTTACATGTTGCAATTATACAATATAATTATGTTATAATTAAAAAGGTATTTAACTTCTAATTCCTCTCACATCTATATCATGTAGAAAACTTCCCACTCTTGTAATTGTCTGTCTCACATGTGGGCTCTGATAGATATTTGTATTTATAGATTCGCTATGTCCCATGTGATTGTAGAAAATTTCTCTCTCTGTTTATTTTACCTCAAGTCCAGCATATATTGTTGAAACATAGTGCCGCGTATCTGTTGCATTAATTGCATGTTCAAGTCCTGCCATATCAGAACATTTTCTCACGACTTCCCAATCATTTATTTGCTTCAAGGAATAACTGATCAAGCACCTGATTGTCTTATTCTGCCTGGTTTAAAAGGTACTACTGGGCCATTAATGTCTCAAAAGTTATCATTCTTGACAACATATAAATAGATCTTCCAGTCCCTGATTGTCTTTTACCACCAGTTTTAAAGGTGCTTAGCTGTGCTATTTCTAATGTAAATAAGGTAATTCTTTATAGGCATTTGTATTGTAACCAAACTTAGTCTCTTCTCCTTAGGTAGCATTGGAGAGGTTAGTCTGGCTAACAAAGTCCTGCATGAAAGTAACATTCAGCAGGCCCGAAATAAACACATACGAATACAGTTTCTACTTCTACTTATTTATTTTTCATTTATTCATTTATTCGCAAACGCACAAACATATTAAAAGTTATTACTCTCAAACTTGACATTATTCAAATATTTATATTAAAAACAATACTTCTGATAAATTATACTGAAATACTCAAATATTTTCTTTTCCACATTTCTATATTTCTCCCTAATCTCCATCCTAATCTAATCTCAGACTCATCTCCCAATCAAAATCTATCACCTATAAAACTCAATCTAAAATCTAAATCTATCTCCCCCTTTCTGAGAATAAACCTACTATTTATACTAAAACATAACCCGAAAAGTTCAGGTATACCTGAAGAAATGATTAGTATACTGAAATTGACTAATGTTAAATTATGTTAAATGATATTGCATAAGTAGCCCGACAGAAAGTGGGTATGACCTGAAAATGTCATATACAATATGTATTCATTTAGAGTACCTGAAAACATCACGTTACCTTGAACTGTAAAAAATTGGTATAACAGATAAACATGTATTAGATAATTGACCTGACCAGCTCAGGTATTGTGCTTATCAGAATGATTTATGCTAACCTGAAATCTACAACAAATTAGTAGCACTTGTATTCATTACTGATAAAATGAAGACTCTGTTTTTAATCCAAAGTAAAATTACTCTCCATAATTTATAAACTAAAAAACTGTCACAGTATTATCTTATGGCATACCTAAACAAGAACAATAACGTTTATCACCAATTTACATGTTGCAATTATACAATATAATTATGTTATAATTAAAAGGTATTTAACTTCTGATTCCCCTCGCATCTATATCATGTAGAAAACTTCCCACTCTTGTAATTGTCTGTCTCACATGTGGGCTCTGATAGATATTTTCATTTATTGATTCGCTATGTCCCATGTGATTGTAGAAAATTTCTCTTTCTGTTTCTTTTACCTCAAGTCCAGCATATATTGTTGAAACATAGTGCGGCATATCTGTTGCATTAATTGCATGTTCAGGTCCTGCCATATCAGAACATTTTTTCACGGCTTCCCAATCATTTACTTGCTTCAAGGGATAACTGATCAAGCACCTGATTGTCTTATTCTGCCAGGTGTAAAAGGCACTACTGGGCCATTCATGTCCAAATAGTTATCATTCTTGACAACATAATAGATCTTCCAGTCCCTGATTGTCTTTTACCACCAGTTTTAAAGGTGCTTAGCTGTGCTATTTCTAATGTAAATAAGGTAATTCTTTATAGGCATTTGTATCATCTTATGGCATACCTAAACAAGAATAATAACGTTTATCACCAATTAACATGTTGCAATTATACAATATAATTATGTTATAATTAAAAAGGTATTTAACTTATGATTCCCCTCACATCTATATCATGTAGAAAACTTCCCGCTCTTGTAATTGTCTGTCTCACATGTGGGCTCTGATAGATATTTTTATTTATTGATTCGCTGTGACCCATGTGATTGTAGAAAATTTCTCTCTCTGTTTATTTTATCTCAAGTCCAGCATATATTGTTGAAACATAGTGCCGCGTATCTGTTGCATTAATTGCATGTTCAAGTCCTGCCATATCAGAACATTTTCTCACGCCTTCCCAATCATTTACTTGCTTCAAGGAACAACTGATCAAGCACCTGATTGTCTTATTCTGCCTGGTTTAAAAGGTACTACTGGGCCATTCATGTCCAAATAGTTATCATTCTTGACAACATAATAGATCTTACAGTCCCTGATTGTCTTTTACCACCAGGTTTAAAGGTGCTTAGCTGTGCTATTTCTAATGTAAATAAGGTAATTTGGCATACCTAAACAAGAACAATAACGTTTATCACCAATTTACATGTTGCAATTATACAATATAATTATGTTATAATTAAAAAGGTATTTAACTTCTGATTCCCCTCGCATCTATATCATGTAGAAAACTTCCCACTCTTGTTATTGTCTGTCTCACATGTGGGCTCTGATAGATATTTTTATTTATGGATTCACTATGACCCATGTGATTGTAGAAAATTTCTCTCTCTGTTTCTTTTACCTCAAGTCCAGCATATATTGTTGAATCATAGTGCCGCATATCTGTTGCATTAATTGCATGTTCAAGACCTGCCATATCAGAACATTTTCTCACGACTTCCCAATCATTTACTTGCTTCAAGGAATAACTGATCAAGCACCTGATTGTCTTATTCTGCCTTTTTAGCTCACCTGTCACAAAGTGACAGGGTGAGCTTTTGTGATCGCTTTTTGTCCGGCGTCCATCCGGCGTCCGTCCGTAAACTTTTGCTTTAAATGACATCTCCTCATAAACCGCTGAGCCAATTTCATCCAAACTTCACAGGAATGTTCCTTTGGTGGTCACCTTTAAAAATTGTTCAAAGAATTTAATTCCATGCAGAACTCTGGTTGCCATGGCAACCGAAAGAAAAATCTTTAAATATCTTCTTTTAAACAACCCTAAGAGCTAGAGCTTAGATATTTGGCATGAAACATCTTCTAATGAGTGTTTACCAAGTTTGTTCAAATAAAAGCCCTGGGGTCAAAATTGGCCCCGCCCCAGGGGGTCATAGGTTTTCCCTATATGCATATAGTAAAAACTTAAAAAATCTTCTTTTAAAGAACTTAAAGAGCTAGAGCTAAGATATTTGGCATGAAACATCTTCTAGTGAGTGTCTACCAAGTTTGTTCAAATAAAAGCCCTGGGGTCAAAATTGGCCCCGCCCCGGGGGGGTCATTGATTTTCCCTATATGCATATAGTAAAAACTTAAAAAATCTTCTTTTAAAGAACTGTAACAGCTCTAAGATATTTAGCATGAAACATCTTCTAATGAGTGTCTACCAAGTTTGTTCAAATAAAAGCCCTGAGGTCAAAATTGGCCCTGCCCCAGGGGGTCATAGATTTTCCCTATATGCATATAGTAAAAACTTAAAAAATCTTCCTTTACAGAACCCAAAGAGCTAGAGCTAAGATATTTGGCATGAAACATCTTCTAGTGAGTGTCTACCAAGTTTGTTCAAATAAAAGCCCTGGGGTCAATAGTGGCCCCATTCCCCAGGGGGTCATTGCTTTTCTTTAAGTTATATGTGTATATAGTAAAAAACTTAAAAAATCTTCTTTTAAAGAACCGTAAGAGCTAGAGCTTAGATATTAAGCATGAAACATCTTCTAATGAATGTCTACCAAGTTTGTTCAAATAAAAGCCCTGGGGTCAAAAATTGGCCCCGCCCCAGGGGGTCATTGATTTTCCCTATATGCATATAGTAAAAACTTAAAAAATCTACTTTTAAAGAACCCAAAGAGCTAGAGCTAAGATATTTAGCATGAAACATGTTCTAATGGGTGTCTACCAAGTATGTTCAAATAAAAGCCCTGTGGTCAAAACTGGCCCTGCCCCGGGGGTCATTGATTTTTCTTATATGTGTATAGCAAAAACTTAAAAATCTTCTTTGAAAAAACCCAAATAGCTAGAGTTTAGATATTAAGCATGAAACATCTTTAAGTAAATATTTACAAAGTTTGTTCAAATAAAAGTCTGGGGGTCAAAACTGGCCCTGCCCTAGGGGTGTCATTGTTTTTAACTATATGTGTATAGTAAAAACTTAGAAAATCTTCTTTTAAAGAACCCAATGAGCTAGAACTTAGATGTTTAGCATGAAACATCTTCTTAAGGGTGTCTTCTACCAAGTCTGTTCAAATAAACAAATAAAAGCCCTTGGGTAAAAATTTGCCGGGGGGGGGGGGGGGGGGGGGGGGGGGGGCTATATACAGGTGAGCGACCTCAGGGCCATCATTGCCCTCTTCTTTAAAAGGTACTACTGGGCCATTCATGTCCAAATAGTTATCATTCTTGACAACATAAGAGATCTTACAGTCCCTGATTGTCTTTTACCACCAGGTTTAAAGGTGCTTAGCTGTGCTATTTCTAAAGTAAATAAGGTAATTTGGCATACCTAAACAAGAATAATAACATTTATCACCAATTTACATGTTGCAATTATACAATATAAATATGTTATAATTGAAAAGGTATTTAACTTCTAATTCCCCTCGCATCTATATCATGTAGAAAACTTCCCACTCTTGTTATTGTCTGTCTCACATGTGGGCTCTGATAGATATTTTTATTTATGGATTCACTATGACCCATGTGATTGTAGAAAATTTCTCTCTCTGTTTCTTTTACCTCAAGTCCAGCATATATTGTTGAAACATAGTGCTGCATATCTGTTGCATTTATTGCATATTCAAGTCCTATCATATCAGAACATTTTTTCACGGCTTCCCAATCATTTACTTGCTTCAAGGAATAACTGATCAAGCACCTGATTGTCTTATTCTGCCTGGTTTAAATGGTACTACTTCATGTCCAAATAGTTACTATTCTTGAAAACATAATAGATCTTCCAGCCCCTTATTGTCTTTCACCACCAGTTTTAAAGGTGCTTAGCTGTGCTATTTCTAATTTAAATAAGGTAATTTCTTATAGGCATTTGTATTATTTTATGGCATACCTAAACAAGAATAATAAAGTTTATCACCAATTTACATGTTGCAATTTTACAATATTTGTTATAATTAAAAAGGTATTTAACTTCTGATTCCCTTCGCATCTATATCATGTAGAAAACTTCCCACTCTTGTAATTGTCTGTCTCACATGTGGGCTCTGATAGATATTTTTATTTATGGATTCGCTGTGACCCATGTGATTGTAGAAAATTTCTCTCTCTGTTTCTTTTACCTCAAGTCCAGCATATATTGTTGAAACATAGTGCCGCATATCTGTTGCATTAATTGCATGTTCAAGACCTGCCATATCAGAACATTTTCTCACGACTTCCCAATCATTTACTTGCTTCAAGGAATAACTGATCAAGCACCTGATTGTCTTATTCTGCCAGGTGTAAAAGACACTGCTGGGCCATTCATGTCCAAATAGTTATCATTCTTGACAACATAATAGATCTTCCAGTCCCTGATTGTCTTTTACCACCAGGTTTAAAGGTGCTTAGCTGTGCTATTTCTAATGTAAATAAGGTAATTCGGCATACCTAAATAACGTTTATCACCAATTTACATGTTTCAGTTATACAATATAAATATGTTATAATTAAAAAGGTATTTACCTTCTGATTCCCCTCGCATATATTTCATGTAGAAAACTTCCCACTCTTGTAATTGTCTGTCTCACATGTGGGCTCTGATAGATATTTTTAGCTCACCTGAGCATATGCTCAGGGTGAGCTATTAGGATCACTCTTCGTCCGTAGTACGTCGTACCTTGTCCGTTCACACTTTTCAAACGACACCTCCTCTGAAACCATAAGGCAGATCATAATGAAACTTCACAGGGATGTTCCTTGTGTGAAGCCTTAACAAAGTTGTTCAAAGAATTCCATACCATGCAGAACTCTGGTTGCCATGGCAACCAAAAGAAAAACTTTAAACATCTTCTTCTAGAAAACCCAAAGAGCTAGAGCTTAGATATTTGGCATGAAACATCTTCTAGTGAGTGTCTACCAAGATTGTTCAAATAAAATCCCTGGGGTCAAAATTGGCCCCGCCCCAGGGGGTCATTGATTTTCCCTATATGCATATAGTAAAAACTTAAAAAAATCTTCTTTTAAAGAACCCAAAGAGCTAGAGCTAAGATATTAAGCATGAAACATCTTCTAATCGGTGTCTACCAAGATTGTTCAAATAAAAGCCCTGGGGTCAAAATTGGCCCCGCCCCAGGGGGTCATTGACTTTCCCTATATGCATATAGTAAAAACTTAAAAAAAGCTTCTTTTAAAGAACCCAAAGAGCTAGACCTAAGATATTAAGCATGAAACATCTTCTAATGAGTGTCTACCAAGATTGTTCAAATAAAAGCCCTGGGGTCAAAATTGGCCCCACCCATGGGGGTCATTGATTTTCCTTATATGCATATAGTAAAAACTTAAAAAAATTTCTTTTAAAGAACCCAAAGAGCTAGAACTAAGATATTTAGCATGAAACATCTTCTAATCGGTGTCTACCAAGATTGTTCAAATAAAAGCCCTGGGGTCAAAATTGGCCCCGCCCCAGGGGGTCATTGACTTTCCCTATATGCATATAGTAAAAACTTAAAAAAAGCTTCTTTTAAAGAACCCAAAGAGCTAGACCTAAGATATTAAGCATGAAACATCTTCTAATGAGTGTCTACCAAGATTGTTCAAATAAAAGCCCTGGGGTCAAAATTGGCCCCGCCCCAGGGGGTCATTGATTTTCCTTATATGCATATAGTAAAAACTTAAAAAAATCTTCTTCTAAAAAACCCAAAGAGCTAGAGCTTAGATATTTGGCATTTAATATGTTCTAATGGATGTCTACCAAGTTTGTTCAAATAAAAGCCCTGGGGTCAAAATTGGCCCCGCCCCAGGGGGTCATTGATTTTCCCTATATGCATAAAGTAAAAACTTTAAAAAATCTTCTTTTAAAGAACCCAAAGAGCTAGACCTAAGATATTAAGCATGAAACATCTTCTAATAAGTGTCTACCAAGATTGTTCAAATAAAAGCCCTGGGGTCAAAATTGACCCCCGCCCAGGGGGTCATTGATTTTCCTATATGCATATAGTAAAAAACTTAAAAAAATCTTCTTTTAAAAGAACCCAAAGAGCTAGACCTAAGATATTAAGCATGAAACATCTTCTAATAAGTGTCTACCAAGATTGTTCAAATAAAAGCCCTGGGGTCAAAATTGGCCCCGCCCCAGGGGGTCATTGATTTTCCCTATATGCATATAGTAAAAACTTAAAAAAGTCTTCTTCTAAAAAACCCAAAGAGCTAGAGCTTAGATATTTGGCGTAAAACATGTTCTAATGGGGGTCATTGATTTTCCCTATATGCATATAGTAAAAACTTTAAAAAATTTTTTTTAAAGAACCCAAAGAGCTAGAGCTAAGATATTTAGCATGAAACATATTCTAATGGGTGTCTACCAAATTTGTTCAAATAAAAGCCCTGGGGTCAAAATTGGCCCTGTCCCAGGGGTTATTGATTTTCCCTATATACATAGAGTAAAAAGTTAAAAATCTTCTATTAAAGAACCAAAAGAGCTAGAGCTAAGATATTTAGCATGAAACATGTTCTAATGGATGTTTACCAAGTTTGTTCAAATAAAAGCCCTTGGGTCAAAATTGGCCCTGCCAGGGAGAGGGGGCAAAAGTCATTGTTATTCATTATTTGTGTATAGTAAAAACTTAACATCATGAAATATCTTTTAATGGGTGTCTTCCAAGTTTGTTCAAATAAAAGCCCTTTGGTTTAAACTGGCCAGGCCCTGGGGGCCTATGTTCAGGTGAGCGACCCCAGGGCCATCATGGCCCTCTTGTTATTTATGGATTCAATATGACCCATGTGATTGTAGAAAATTTCTCTTTTGGTTTCTTTTACCTCAAGTCCAGCATATATTGTTGAAACATAGTGCCGCATATCTGTTGCATTAATTGCATGTTCAAGTCCTGCCATATCAGAACATTTTCTCACGACTTCCCAATCATTTACCATATAAGTACTTATTTCTGCGGTCTTAAAATTTTGTGATTTTCCTTAAAATTAGAGGTCTTAAATTTCTGCGTTTCTTATTTCTGCGGTACCATCATTCTCCCATTCAGGTGTTTTATTTCTGCGTTTAAATCACGATATTTGTACACAGTTAACCAATAAAAATAAACAGCATTTCAAGATTTGTTGATGTTTCATTACTTCCGGTAAAAATGCAGAGGACTGATAATGTGTTTCATTGTAATCATCATGAATCAATACATACCAATATATACCGGTATTACGAAATTATTAAGAAAAAAGAACAACAAAATGCAATGACAACAATTTTAATACTGTATGTGTATAAATTTGAAGCATTCATGTATTTTACTATCTGATAGGTTCATTATAGTCCTTATATTCATTATATATATATTCATTATATTCCTTTCACAACAAATAAATTATGCATGTATATACATTGAAAAGAATCTATGGAAAAACTTGCAAATGTTCGTCTCTTTCAACATGAATACTTGAACTTATAGCTTGGTAAACAACGTGTTGTTTTACCAGTGAAGATTATTTGCGGGGGAAGAAATTCGCCTGTAAGAAAAAAAATCAACACGATTTGAATAAAAGA
This sequence comes from Ruditapes philippinarum, assembly GCF_026571515.1. Classification (NCBI taxonomy): domain Eukaryota; kingdom Metazoa; phylum Mollusca; class Bivalvia; order Venerida; family Veneridae; genus Ruditapes; species Ruditapes philippinarum. The sequence goes on from NW_026857344.1 coordinate 30,339, forward strand.
ATTTCGATCATTTCGCTTAAGTAAACATTTACAGGTAAATGTGAAAAATACACAATGGCAAATTCGCACATAACATAGTGGTACATAAAAGCGTGTTTATTGCAGGTTTTAATGATAATTTCAAACAATGGTCATTTTATCATGTTTTTGATAATGGTGTTGTTAAATATATTTTAAACTGAAACAGCGGTAAACTCTTGTAATTGTCTGTCTCACATGTGGGCTCTGATAGATATTTTTATTTATGGATTCACTATGACCCATGTGATTGTAGAAAATTTCTCTCTCTGTTTCTTTTACCTCAAGTCCAGCATATATTGTGGAAACATAATGCCGCATATCTGTTGCATTAATTGCATGTTCAAGTCCTATCATATCAGAACATTTTTTCACGGCTTCCCAATCATTTACTTGCTTCAAGGAATAACTGATCAAGCACCTGATTGTCTTATTCTGCCTGGTTTAAACGGTACTACTGGGCCATTCATGTCCAAATAGTTATCATTCTTGACAACATAAGAGATCTTCCAGTCTCTGATTGTCTTTTACCACCAGTTTTAAAGGTGCTTAGCTGTGCTATTTCTAATGTAAATAAGGTAATTCTTTATAGCATTTGTATTATCTTATGGCATACCTAAACAAGAACAATAACGTTTATCACCAATTTGCATGTTGCAATTATACAATATAATTATGTTTTAATTAAAAAGGTATTGAACTTCTGATTCCCGTCGCATCTATATCATGTAGAAAACTTCCCACTCTTGTAATTGTCTGTCTCACATGTGGGCTCTGATAGATATTTATGCCCCCGCCATGTAATGGCCGGGGCATATAGTGTTACCCTGTTCCGTCCTTCCGTCATTCCGTCATTCCGTCATTCCGTCCTTCCGTCATTCCGTCATTCTGTCATTCCGTCATCATCAGTTTCTGTTCATTATCTAAGTAACGGTTGCACACATTCAACTCAAATTTGACATATGGATATGTCATGAGAAAATACAGGTCAAGTTCGAATTTGGTCATGGTTCGATGATTTTTGGCAGAGTTATGCCCCTTTTACTTTAAAATAATATGAAATTTTCAGTTTCCGTTCATTATCTCCCCAACGATACAACACATTCAACTTAAATTTGACATATGGATATGTCATGAGAAAATACAGGTCAAGTTCGAATTTGGTCATGGTTCGATGATTTTTGGCAGAGTTATGCCCCTTTCACTTTGAAAATAATATGAAATTTTCAGTTTCCATTCATTATCTCCCCAACGGTACAACACATTCAACTCAAACTTGACATATGGATACATCAATGGAATGCGCAGGTCAAGTTTAAATTTGGTCGTGGTTCAATAATTTTTGGCAGAGTTATGCCCCTTTCACTTTGAAAATAATATGAAATTTTCAGTTTCTATTTATTATCTCCCCAACAGTACAACACATTCAACTCAAATTAAACATATGGATACGTTTTTGGAATGCCCAGGCCAAGTTCGAATTTGGTCATGGTTCAATGATTTTTGGCAGAGTAATGCCCCTTTTACTTTGAAAATAATATGAAATTTACAGTTTCTGTTCATTATCTACCCAACAGTGTTACATATTCAACTCAAATTTGACATATGGTTATGTCAAAGGAATGGGCAGGTCAAGTTGGAATTTGGTCATGGTTCGATGATTTTTTGGCAGAGTTATGTCCCTTTCACTTTGAAAATAATATAGATACATCTTAGGAATAAGCAGTTTAAGTTTGAATTTGGTCGTGGTTCAATGATTTTGGACAAACTTATCTTTCTTGAATGTTGGAAAAATTTTGAACTTTCAGTTTCAGCACTCATACTTTTGTGGAAAGTTTGAATTTGGTCGTGGTTCAATGATTTTGGACAAACTTATCTTTCTTGAATGTTGGAAAAATTTTGAACTTTCAGTTTCAGCACTCATACTTTTGTGGAAATGTATGTAGCCATTATTTTGGCTACAAATATGAAATATGCTATTTTCAAAAGGTTAAGACTAAATAATTTCAGTGCTTTGAACATTGTATGAAAATGGTTTGTGTTAACATTGAAAAGTTTTAAGGGCTTTGAACTGCAAATGAAAAAAATAATTTGTGCAAACAAATTTGGAACTAAATATTATAACATCTGAAATTTTGGCTGCATGCGGGGGCATCCGTGGCATGATGACACATTTCTAGTTTTATTTATGGATTCGCTGTGACCCATGTGATTGTAGAAAATTTCTCTCTCTGTTTCTTTTACCTCAAGTCCAGCATATATTGTTGAAACATAGTGCCGCATATCTGTTGCATTAATTGCATGTTCAAGACCTGTCATATCAGAACATTTTCTCACAGCTTCCCAATCATTTACTTGCTTCAAGTAATAACTGATCAAGCACCTGATTGTCTTATTCTGCCTGGTTTAAATAGTACTACTTCATGTCCGAAAAGTTATCATTCTTGACAACATAATAGATCTTCCAGCCCCTTATTGTCTTTCACCACTAGGTTTAAAGGTGCTTAGCTGTGCTATTTCTAATTTAAATAAGGTAATTCTTTATAGGCATTTGTATTATTTTATGGCATATCTAAACAAGAATAATATAGTTTCTTTATCACCAGTTTACATGGAGCCATTATACAATATAATTATGTTATATTCAAAAAAGTATTTAACTTGTGATTCCCCTCGCATCTATATCATGTAGAAAACTTCTCACTCTTTTAATTGTCTGTCTCCTGTGGGCTCTGATAGATATTTTTATTTATTGATTCGCTATGTCCCATGTGATTGTAGAAAATTTCTCTCTCTCTGTCCAGCATATAGTGTTGATTGTTAATTTATTTCAACAAGACTTTGTGGGAATCATCAATACGAAAAGGAAATTTGCATGCCATGAAAAATTTATAAATAAAGCCTTATGTCTCCAGTTGTTGTGTAAGTAATAACCACTACTCGGCGGGGGATATAAATTCAACAAATTTGCTTATTGCATGTTCAATTGAATACAAACAGAGGTAGCCATAGTGTATTGTAATCAGTATTTATATTATCCTACAGCATGCCTAAACAAGAATAATAACGTTTTTATGCCCCCACAAGGTGGGAACATATAGCGTTGCACTTGTCCTTCCGTCCGTAAGTCTGTCCGAGCTAACATTTTCGGTTTAGGGGCTATACATGTAACAGAAAAGAGAACAAAAGAGAGCAATAGGTTCATTCTGTGATCAAAGGGTTTATGGGCTATTAGCCCTTAAGGTAACAAAGAAAATAACAAAGAAAATAGCCCCTAAATCCAAAATGTTGGAACCTCCGTCCGTTTGTCCGTACATCCCGAAATTTTGTGAACCCAACTCCTCTTAAACCGGATTGCTGATTTTGCTTAAACTTCCAGGGATGAACAACCTTAATGTGTACATGGTAGTTAAGGAAGGAATTTTTTCTGCGACCAAATTTTACAGAATTATGGCCCTTTGTTGACTTTTTCACTTTATAGCCCATTTCACCTGCCTATGGAAACATTCGTAGACACGCATCACATGCTAATATGTTTGACAAATGAAATACTGGTTCTTAAGTGTACATGTATTGTTTATATTTACGATAATGGCGGGTGATTCACCGGCTGATGAGCGAGTGTTTATCGGATTTAAAAAATGCTTATTCTTCTAGAAAACTCCCACAAACGTTCAGAAATTTAATATATCTACAATTATTACTTATTTCTTACACACACATTCCGATTTTTGCTCAATCGTTTAAAGTAGAGCTATCAGGTTGAAATTATAATTTCAAATAATTTGTAATTTTCTATACCAGTGAATTTTTTTAATTCTTTGTCACAAGTTTTCAACAATTCAATTTTCTCTATACATGCCTGGACACTTTTATTTTCAGTTGCAAACACTGTCTGTGTGGAGACAGTTCTTTGACTAATAAACATTTTAGAAGGAAGAACTGTCTGTACATCTTTAGAAAGCCTTATTTCAGTATTACACATGGTTGAGCGTCTAGACTTTGGAGTGATTTCAGTATACTAAGAAGCAGGTGGAGTTCTCTGAAGACCCTTTGTGCTTTGTTTCTTTTGTCCTTTAGAAGTAACCTGAGCCTCTGCTTCTCTAAACAATTTTCTTTTAGATGCACCTTTTTTCAATATTTGTGGCTGTATATCCCCCTGCCAAATGTTAAGTCATACTTCATGAGATATTCTTGAAGTCTTCATGAAAACTTCAAATACTAATTTATGAAGTCTTCATGAGACAATCCTGAAGTGCAAATGAGACAAATGCATCAACAACTCATCAAATACACATTCTTGAATTATTCATGAATTGATGAATTCATGAAAAATGCATGAATTCAAGAGTAGGTCGAGTGCATGAAGATTTCATGAATATATCTTCATGAATAATTCAAGTGATAATCCTTAAAAAAAGGCTTCATGAATAATTCATGATTTTTTTTGTTCATATTTTCAATGTCTCATTTGCACTTCTTGCTTTTCTTCATGAAAACTTCATGAATGATATTTCTGAAATTTCATGAATAAATGAAGAAATAATACGAACTCGAGGCTGCAAAAATATGAGAGATCTACAAGTATTTAGAAGTTGTTTAAAGAATTGTTGACAACAGACAGAAAGTGATCACAGAACCTCATCTTGGGTACATGTAAAATAACACACATTTGAATTCAACTTGTTTTAATCATTTAACTGGTCATCACACTTATGTAACTTGCTTAAACTACTTGTTTTTGTATTTTCTGGCGCAATGTTTTTTGTAGATTTTCAAGTTTTTTAATAAAACTTTCTTTCGAAAGTTTTGTTTTCGAGCACACAAGTCTCTCTAATGTTTCAAGTCTTTTTGAGTCTAGAGGAGGGCGTGGATCCCCTATGCACTTGTTACTTTATCTTTTGCCTGTTCGAGAACTGTTAAGTT
>NW_026857345.1:0-96689 GCF_026571515.1 Ruditapes philippinarum
CATATGTTAATGCACGTCACACTTTATCAACAAGCATTGATGAGATCGGTATATGTAAAAGATACTTAAATTACGATTTTCATAATTTTACGTGATTAACTATGTCATGTCTAAAACGCCCCGGTTGAATGATATTGTTAACTAGCTGGAAATAAACAACCGGTCACGTGTCAATCTGTTTGGCACTTACCGCCTTGCCAATCTACTTATTCAAAAGAAGTGTACGATACAAATTGTGCAATATTACGTAATTTTGGGGAAATAAGATTTTATCTTTAATAATTTGCTGTTTCATTTTAAATTACTGATGAAAACATCGTTTAATGATACCTTAAACAGAATCATTGAATATTACCGTATATCTGTTATAGATATCAATTCATATTTTCAGAACTTACTACTTTAAGTCATCCCAAAATTACTGTTTCTTGTGTGGCATAACTTGAAATCACGTCTATTACAGCCTTTGAGTATGATAAATTGTAGTCATATAGTATATCGATATCGGTATATCGTTTTTGCCCTACTCAGAATGCCCATGTGTGAAATGCAACACCCGTTACTATTGAAAAAAACTTACTTAAAAAGGTCTATAAATAAATATAAATATATTCACATCAGTTTATACCGGGAAGAATTCTGCGAAAATGTACTAAATAAGGTAATTCCCACATCAAATTTCACAAGACATGTAGTTCAGAATCAAGAATTGATATATTAACGCTTTTCTGTGTCAACTTAAAACTGTTATCATTTTTTTTAAAAACCATTATGACTTTATGCATCTATTTATGATGAACAAAAGTTGTTTTTGTTTGCATTACAGTTAATTGAAGCCAAAAAGACTGGTCAGGTAAATATAGTTGATGTACTGGATGAGCTTTCAAATGAGACATCAGACACGGACGAGAATAGTACACTTTTGATTGGAGATATAAACGTCGCTGTTAATACACTTGAGCAAATAGCTGATGTGGTAACAGTCAACACAACAAACATTGAAAATGTTACAGATGTAAGTACATTTTATCACGCAAAGACATTATTAATGACTGAAAATTTCATCACCATGGTTGTTTTTAATTTTCTGCCATATCATTCCGTGCTTTTTCATTGAGCAGTGCAACTGCACCTAACATGTCAGAGAATTGTAACGGGGTGCTTATGGTAAACTCTGTTTAGAAACTGTACAAAGTGTTGTTATAATTAAACATTCCAATACTGATGATACCGTAAATCAACTTTTTAGCTTTTTTGGTGAAATAAGACCTACATATGCCTCAATACGGTTAGTTTGATTCGTGTGAGAGCATCTCGATGCAGATACGGACCTTTTGCATATGTATTTAATCAAGTCTCAGATTGGATAACAATCCAAATGAGAGTCCGGGATAACAATCCGAAAGGAACAAGTAATTAAAATAAGAAGTCAAGGACCAATTGTTCACGGCATACAAATATACATGTATTGTGTTTCTCCCAGCTTAATTTAACATCTACTAAACAAATGACTTTGACTTAGAAAATATATAAATGTTTTACACTCCACTTTAATGGAATTAGTTCTCTGACGCAATGCTCCAAACTGAGCTTTATTCATTGCGCGTTAACCGAAATAACTCTAAGAACTGTATTTGTTCCTTTTCTTTTTCTTATATATCTGTCACCAGCGTGTATAGACCCGCTTGCCAGCCGGAAATTCTGAAATTCCGGTCCTGTATAGTTAGGAATATTATACATGTAATATTTGACATGAATATAAATCTAGATAGTACTAGTGGAAATCTGATAGTTTTGTATAGATTTGCAGATGAAATGTCATAATTTATTTCAGTCATATATACAAACAATCAACAATATTCTGGATGAAAGTACAGCACAGACATGGAAGGTGAACATAAATCAGGTAATTAATATACGACTTCTCATTTCATGGCAATAAATTTGTATAATAGATTATACGAATCTTACACTGGCTGCCGGTACAGACCGGAATATCTAGCTCGAGGGTAACTGTTTACGGCGGTAACGAGGCTGTGTCGAGTTTCCGCTTAAACTGTTACCCGAGAGCTAGATATTCCCGTCTGTACCGACAGCCGGTGTTTGATTCTTTTTCTTGCATATTACATACCAATTATTCTCAGAACAGAAATTACGCACTTTTTCTTTCAGTAGTGTATGAACTTACCACATCATTCATAACGGTTAAGTGACACCCTAAGAACGAAATTCATTCATAAAAGGCGCGCAGCAATGACGGTATTTAAAGCACGCGTCTTGTCTTACATGGGGGTGTAAGACAGGGTTTCCTAGCACCGGTGTAAACGGTAGATAATCCTGTCTGACATGCAAGAATTATCGTGTTTTAAATGTAGATATCAACATAAACTCGACAAATATGGGGTTTTGTGTATGCAGTTTTAGCTTCACGGTAATTTACAGTGATGAATGTATTGCTGTACCCGACTTAACTGAGTTTTCGTAAATAACTCTGCTCAAAGCAAGTAACATTTTGCTAATATGTTGTTTATCGAAGGTTCAAGTTTTTTTTTCCGGTGTCACGACCATTTTTCGTCATTCGACACCAGTACTGATTAGTTTCAGGCAGCGATTTAAATCAGCTTTCAACTTTCACCATTCAAGCTTAGATAAATAACTTTAATTAGGCATCATGGTATACATTATTTTTTCCAAGTTGCGGATAGTCTTCTTATCTTGTAATATCTTACACAAAAAGGATACGGGACAGACATTGTTCTGACCATGGTATGATTTATTTATATAGCTCCAGTCGCTATGTCATGTTTTATATAAACAGGTTCCTGGGCAGGCATTGTTCTCATCATGGTATGTTTTATTTAAACATCATCCAGGGCAGACATTATTACAAAACATGTATCGTGATAGACATTGTTCTGAACACGTTATGTTTTATTTAAACATTTCCTGGACAGATTTAAACATTTCCTGAACTGATAGCGTTTCCATCATGATATGTTTATCATAAACAAGTACTTGGTAAGACATTGATCTAATTATAGTATGTTTTATTTAGACAGGTTCCGTGGCAGACATTGTTTTGATTATGTTAATTTTTATTTGGAAGGTTCCAGGGCAGATATTAATATGTAGTTGGTTATGTTATTTTTTATTCAGTTTTATTCAGACAAATTATCGGCAGATATTCTTCTTATCATGTTATGTTTTATTTTATTTAGACAGGTTCCGGGGCAGACGTTGTTTTGAAGACAACAGATCGTTTTGTGGAGAAGATCTTGACAACATCCAAAAATTTCACTGCTGAGATATCAAAGTCAAATTTGTGTACGCTTCTGTTTTTAAAATTAAAAATAACTCATTTTCAAAGTAACTTCACTAGAATTATTGTGTAGAAATGATTTCCTGGTAACACTTACTTTTTTAATCGCTAGAATTAATGTTGCCGAGATATTCAACTTCCTCTGTTATAACTACTTATGTTATACCAAATGATAATACGTTTCATATTGATTAGTAAATCAATCGGATAATGATACAATTTATCATTTTATATCATGTTGCAGATTTAAAGATGGCGTCTGTACAATCATGTAACGAAGCTTTGAATTTCCCTGAACATGGAAACGAAGGTGTCTCAGAGTGGGCTAGATCAAGGAAGGACGGGCTCGTAATTGACTGTGACAGTATGTTACGCTTGATTACATGTATAAAAAATATGATTGTAAAATATCTATTGCAAACAGTAAATGTTTCGGCTGTTAAACATAATGATATTTAAGGTGTAGATTGTTTACAAGCAAAAGCGTTTATAAAGGTTGTAGGAGTAGAATAGATTCGCCAATTTTTACAACTTTTATGGAGCACCTTGATATCTTGAAACATTTGACATTTTTCAAGGTAATATGTGAATATAAAGATCATTTAAATAACGCCCATTTCCGCTATTTTCCTTCGATTTGACTATTTGCAACAAGACGCCTTGACAGGAAATATATCACACAGTCATATGTACTGTACATCCACATGACTTGACGTCGTATAAAGTTCGCTCTCAACACATGGAAGAAACTTCCAGATATAAAACAACTCTTTTTCAGCCGCCTTTCTTTTAATCATAATAACAATTATTTTTCTTATAACTTTATTTTTTTTCACTGACTCTACTATTTTTATTTGGTAAATATCAATACACTATATGATTCTTATATTTAATGATAAGTGCATTTAATGTTGCAATTCTGCAGGTACCGTTGAATCCTTTAGTGGAATTATGTACAGAAATTTATCACTGATAATATCATCATCAACTAACAACACTAAGTAAGTAAAAGGTTTTCTTTAAATGTCTCATCCTAGTATATTGATCAAACATTTACGTCATAATGCTTTTTTTGTCTATGTGATAAAACCGTACTGCTTTTTATCATTGTACTGAATTTGTTTTGTAAATATCTGTTTGAAATATGCATGTATTAAGTCATATTTTAAAATGCATATGCTTGATATCTTTAAGAAGTTCAATGGTTTTTTATTTTCACATCAGATCCGAAGATCTTCAGCTGAATGCTCCAGTAATATCATTTACATTCTATCCTAATAACATTACACGACAACTTGTCAGCCCAGTGGAAATTCAATTTCAGTTGTATAATGTAAGTCATTTTTATTCAAAATTGTTCAACACCATGCAATTTTATATAAATGGAAGGGCTTTGCAATACATGCATTCATTGAATACATGTAACATGTAACTAATATTTCTGAAACATAATTTACTTTGGCTCATTCTTCATAAAACTACCGGTATACCGCTATCATTAAGGGATCCAGATTTGTTTTTATCAAATATTTTAATATGATTGTAAGTTTGTCGTTGTGGTACCGATATGGTTCATTAACAACTTTAACATGCAATAGCTTAGAATAAATCACCAAAACGTTATATTTTTGTAATATTTTTCATAATATATGTATTTAAAAAAGTTTTTTCATAGGGTTTTGATGTAGATAAAAAAACTAGATAAATTTTCCTGAAACAAAATTGTTTCTTATATTCAGAATACATTGGATAATGCGAGATGTTCGTTTTGGAAGGAGTCAAAAAGGTAAAATATCATATTAATGCAAAGGAGCTAAAACTTCCGCCGATCAACATTTATCTTTTGGACTGTATTTCGTATGGTTGCGCGTCTTTCGATCAGCAGTTGAACATTTATTTCATAATTAATAATGTACAACAGATATTTATCTGATTAACAAGTGATATTTTTCCTTAAAATTAGAATGACGAATAATTACTTTACTTTTAAAAACATTGAGATAAGTACCTGCTATTAATTTATCTTATAAACAGTTACATGTAGTATTATATAATGTATAGTGTCCGGCCCATAACATGGTTATTTGAAGTCGGATTTTATAACTATTTCACAGAAATGATCACCATATTGAGACAATGTGTCGTGCGCAAATTTGGGTTGCTACCTTTAAGGTCAAGGTCACAGCATGACCTTGCAGCAAAATCGTGTCCGACCCATAACTTGGTTATAAGAGGTCGGAATTTAGAACTATTTCACAAAAATGATCACCATATTGAGACGACATGTCGCGTGCAACATTTGGGTCGCTGCATTGAAGGTCAAGGTAACAGCATGACCTTTCAGTAAAATTGTGTCTGGCCTATAACTTTGTTATGTGAAGTCGGATTTTACAACTTTTTCACAGAAATGATCACCATATTAAGACGCCAGGTCGTGCGCAGCATTTGGGTCGCTACCTTGTTTATACACTTTAAACTTTGTCTGTGGCATAACTCTGACACTACAAGAGGTATACCTTCCTGTGTCCAAAACCTATTCGGGGAGCATCGCCGGGTTCAACTGGCTCTTGTTTTACACGGTCAGATAGTCTGCCCAAATTCTTCATGTAAATGGAATCTTTTATTTGCGACGTGCACATGAGATACTAGTAGCTATAGCGTGGCCACACGGTGGCTGTTACGTACGCAGGCAAAAAAAAAAAAAAACTTGGCCACGCGATATGCTTTACGTGCACACTTATAAGTTATACCTGTCGCGTGGCTACTTAACAGTAACAGTTCAACTGCTGATTTTTTGTAATCCATTAATTGGCAAGTAAAATAATATTTCGACGAAATTCGACGTAACAAATGATATGCAATAATTGTTTCTTGTTTGTGAAGCGAAACGTCACAAGGTTACTGGTCTGATGAGGGATGTCGACTGAAAAAATATGACAAAGACGAAGAAGTTGTTGTGTGTGTTTGCGACCATCTTACTAATTTTGCTGTGCTTATGAGTCCATCCAAACACCAGGTATGTAGGTGTTATTATACTATACATTTTAGCATATATCATCGCTTGCATGAGTGCGAATTTATCATTTGTACTTACAAGTTTTTATATATGATTAAGTGACTTAGCTTGAAATAAGACGAAGAATCTGATAGTATATAATAATTGGGTTAAGTTCCACTTGTAACATCTTGTTTAAAGTGTATTCTGCACTTAAAGTATTATAAGTACAAAAAGAAGATATAAATTTCCAAAATAAAAAATATATATATTATTTGAAACATCTGTGAAAGACAAATAAAAAATTCAGTAATGATTTAGTCAATACTTGCATTTATTTAACAGTCGCCAAAGAAAGTAAATTAATTTTCAAGCCAAATGTCTTTTCAAATAAGCAACTGTTATATAGCGAGTTTGTAACTATTTAGGAACCCGATTTTGGCCACTAATGCGCAAAAACGACTTGTCTAGCTCTTCCGGTTTATCAAAAATGTTGTCAAATGACAACAGTAGTGTTGCTGTGCCTAAAAGTTCCACATAAAGATACAATGTACTTGTCAAGCATTTATACTTGATCAAGATGTGAATTCTTGAATTCTTATGAGGGAAATTTAGTACTTGACAATTACATGTATATCAAAGCTCTGATGAAACTTGTTTACACGTGTTTATGCAAATATGGTCTCTAGTAAAATAGTTATAACAACAATAAGTATTTCTTACACATATCATATCAACTACAAAAAATCTGACCTTTTGATTTCACATCCATAGTATAGATTGGCACACTCCAAACAATTCTAAAACAATTTTACAAAACACTTAACATAAGTGTTCTATACTTTCAGATTGAGGAAGGACATAAGGAGGCACTGTCAATCATTTCCATGATAGGATGTATAGTTTCCATGATATGTCTTGTACTGAATGTAGCTATACATGCATTCTTCTGGAGGTAAGAAATGATATATTATTAGAGAAAAAAGAATAATAAAAACAACGACTAAAACAAAAAAAAGAAGCAAGACGAATAAAACACAAATTAAACAATTACAAAAGTAAGGAGTAATAAGCCTTAGAAACAAAATATATTGCAATGAAAAACAACTAACTTAAATAAAACACCACGCACAAAGCAACAACACCAACACAGTATTAACAGCCGCAGGAGCAATAGCAGCTACAATAACAAAAACAACAAACATAAATCTAAACAAACATAAGCAAAAATGAAAAAAGAAACTTCTAAAAACCAGGAAAACAACAACACCAACACCAATAAAAACAACAAAGAAACACAAAAATATTTTCAGTCTTAATAATAAATTAAATAATAATAAAATAAAGCAACGGAACACACCTTTCCAACTACATTCTTGTATTGTACTTGTCCGGTTTAAATTTAGAACTATTTGTATACAGAGAGTTTCCATTATCTGGAACTTTGCATTTTCATATTTATATTAGTATTATGATATTTGAAGACAGTGATTCAAACAGAATAGAGCCTGTGAAGACTGCACGTATCTGCATACTAACGTGTGCAAATGCTAATTAATTTCGGTTCTTACAGTTTTAAAAAAGTGATCTTATATGTGTCCCTTTGTTAAAAAGGTGTTAAAAAAATTAAACAAACGTACTTAAAGATCTTTGTATTTGATTACCCTCTTAAAAGGTGCTTATACCATCGACAATAATTATTATTATACTAGCAGATTTGGAAACATATATAATTATTATAATACTAATAACAAATAATGATAATAATATTAATTAATAATATAGTAATTTCTTAGAAAAACTTCTGGCAAATAGGTGATCAATAAAACAATAACCCTCTGGCAGCGAAAGGGTTAATGCTTAAAAAGAAACAAGTTATCATGATGAACCATTTCGTAACTGTTATATTCATACACCTAGACCAGAATTGATGTTAAATAAATATTTGAACATATGTTTTCAGGTTTATTAAATCGGTGCGGTACATCATTCATATGAACTTATCCTGTTGGTTAATTGTTGCTTATATCCTGTTTCTTGCTGGGATAAACAGAACAGAAAACAAGGTAATGTCATACACTGGGTAGATTTAGTGCTTTCCGGTAGATTTATCCTCATACGTTGATTTCAATCAAATGCTAATTTTAAAGTAGCATGCCTCCAGATTCATTCTAATGTTCATGAAAATGTGGAATATATGTTATATAAGAGTAAACTATTGTGAAGCGAGCAAAGGAAGTCATTTACACATTCACATAAGCAAAAATAGCCACTACTGAGTAAGTCACGCAGTTGAAATATCATGGTGAAATACTGAAAAATTAGTCATTAATTGCACATAATATGTAAATTAACACTTGAATTTGGAATCTTTTTCTTTTTCTTAAAATCTTATATTCAAATTTGATCTCTTGAAATGTTTTTCTTTCACTTTATTCTTAAATATTTAAAGCAATAATTTAATAAAACTTTTTAGGACGTTTGTACAGCAATGGCAGTACTTCTCCACCTGGTGTTTTTGATAGTTTTCTTCGGAATGCTGACGGAGGGATGTAACCTTTCATATACGGTTCTCAAGCCACTAAGTACTATAAAACCTGGGATGCCACTAATGATATCGTCTTATGGTACATATGTATATGTTAATCAGTTGAATTTTAAATCATATCAGTTAAACACTAGTTAAACATTATATATAAATATTAATAGAATGTAAATATTAATGAATATAATAGTTAATAGTATCGGTACTATATTTTTGTTATAATTGTTTAATTTTGCATTGACATGACCGGGCGGTGGGCAGCTGAGGTAGGGCTTAGGCCCACGCCGGCAATCTGTGTGTGTGTGTGTGGGGGGGGGGGTTATGTAATAAACATGTTTATGCTTGTTGTAATGACATACTATTTCAATATCATTTATTTCCAGTCCTCGCAGTTATTATTGTGGTGATATCAATGGGTGCATCACAGCTACAGGGATATGGAACAGAACAGGCGTAAGTTTCCATCATTTTATGTGACACTTTTTAAACGGTAAGCGTTTTTGCATTTCCATTTCTGATGGATTTGCGATTACTTAAATCATAAATGTGCTTAACATACTTTCACATATTTGTATTGGTCGCTTTATACAAACTTAATGTCATAACATCTTATTTTTGGAATTATATAATTGTTCGCATATTGAATTAGAAGTATTATTGTCCTCAACTAATAAAATAGCCATGCGAAAATGGACTTTTAGGACGGTTCCACAACAGTGCAGAAGAGCTAACCTAAAAGGGTGCATCATTCACAAGATTATGGTCCAAAAGAACATAATCGTGTAAACATGAGTAACAAAATAGATAAAAAGGCTAATTTATGTTGATTACAACCAGCACCATTTCCAACAATAGTAATTAATTATTGTATGATGCATTTTTTTTAGTTTCTGTACTGTATGTTTAATGTTACGTACTTATGTATCTGATTGACCTTAATAAATGTACCAATATATGGTCTATGTATCACCCGAGTATAAATCAGATTGCCGTGTGTTTTGATGTTCTTTCTCTTTTCTATTATAGACAAAAATAAAAACATGGTCCATGTCTTCGCAATATGAAACCCCAGAAAAAATTAACAAGCATCTGAATATGACTTTTCTATTGTTATCTCTTTCATTGTGGTCCCAATTAGTAAAACCCAGAAAAAAATGAGCCAAGTGCGGGTAACTGATACTTGAACCTCAGTTAACGCACTTTCAAAAGTAAAGTCTCCAAACTATGATTAAAACTTATTTCATAATTTTAACGTTTCCATGTAAATGATTTTCATATTTCTAGATATATTCCAGATGCTGGTTATCGACTGAAACTGGATTGATATGGGCATTTATTGCTCCGGTTCTTGTTGTTATAGTGGTATGTACATTGTGTGACTGTATTATTGTATGGCTGTATAGTATTGTATTTTCGAAATTTGTTAACTTTATTTAAAGTCGGTTTACATATTACAAGAAACATTATCTAATAAGCTATTTACCGACAATAACAAAGACATAAAACATATTGACTAAAATAGAACAGATCTGAAAGTAAAAATATTTAAAACTAGTAGCAGCTTTAAACATGAAATACATGTAGTAAGATTGAGAACTATACAATAAAATGACGAATTAAAGCAAAGTATAATGACATGCACAGTACATAAATGGTAGAAAACTGTTAATCTATTGTCTATTATTCCATTATTATATGGTTGATTCTCGAAAAAGTAGTAACATGGAATGTCTCATTTATTTAAAACACGCGAAAAATGGACGTAAACAGAATAAAATGTTCCAGGACAAAAAATTATTTGCTATTTTAAGTGGGGTTTAACCGATTATCAACTACTTTGTGCATGCACCACTCGCCGCTTTAAGGCAATTTATTGCCATTTTTATTCATACAATCATTTTTGGAAGTATTCCTTTTCAAATCCAAACAATGATTTTTGCATCAGATATGTAGCTTTATATACTTTAAACTTCACAATAGTTTTTTAACTGGTGTCGATTTTTATTGGACAATCATAACATTTTGTTATTTTTATAATGCTACGTTTTACAGGATGGGTGACCACGTGACATTTATTTACGGTAAGATTGGGTCACCGCAAATGGTATTTGCTAATATTTCGTTTTTAATATTGTCTTTTAATATTTGACTTATAAACAAATACCATGTTCCAGGTAAATATTGGCAGATTCCAATGGTATTTAATTTTCCATTATAATAGCTTTTCTTTTACTTTACTCATTACGCTTGCAAGGATTTTTTGATTAACAATATGTGTCAAAAATTCTGCAAGAACGTCGGGAAAAGTACCAGAGCTACATCTTAAAAAAATGTACCATTTGAATTGGAGAACAATTGCCTGGAACATGATGCATTTTTATAGTTTAAATATTGAAAAATAAATGGGAAAATAGAAAATACGTTTTGTCGTGACCCAATGTTACCTTAAGCAAATGTCACGTGATGACCAATCATGATTTTAATGATTGCGAGTTTCAAGAGGTAGTCTATATACACGGCTGCTGTAAATTACAATTAGGAAATCTCAATCAATCAATCAATCAATCAATCAATCAATCAATTTAGAATTTATCTATTTATTTGTTTATAAAATTGATTAATAAATTAGTTTATTGAAATTAATTCATAACTTAATTGACTGATTGATTGATTAATAAAGCTAAGCTTAAATTCGAAATTAATTTATTAATTAATCAATCAATTTATAACTAATAAATCTATTATTTTATGAACATGTTTTTGTTTTAAACAATTCGTTTCAGGTTAATTTTATAATTGTTATCTTCGTGATTCGGACAATGTGTGGCACTACAGCAATGTCGAAGAAATCAAACAAAGGACGGGCAAAGTATGACAGTTGCTTATTTATGTGTTTTTGTCAGACGTGTTTACAATTGTACTACAATAAATAAATAAATAAAAACGAAGCCTGTCCAGTAAGTTATGGACAACAGCGTTTAAATGCAAATACTCAAAGGACTTTTGTAACAAAATTTACAAATATTGAATACGCAATTGTGTAAGCAAACATGCGAACAAACCAGCATGATATCATTTCATTTAAATACACAGAACAAATAATAACTCTACCTGGTAAAGCAATGTGACATCATCGAGACATACCGATAATATTTTTTAAAATTTCCTAGATACTGAGAGCTTTTTGGTATCTATTTTCATTATAATGTTTTCAATTCACTCCACTGTTAACGATTGCTTGACTACGGGCATCCCACATTTTGTCATCTGCTACATATTTATTATGACACTTGTATAACAACGATCGTAATAAATAAATATTTATATTGACGAACACTCACTTATACACATACTGTTGACTAAATTAAGCAACATATTCTGATGATAAATGAGATCAATTTGGAAACATTCCATGTAAGCTAAATCTGTGTAATGTTTTGGGAGACAAAACATCGCCTTTTTAAATCGCCGTCTCATAATGATTGGACCAAAAAACAAGATCGTTTTCCATCAGTACTTTAATACTTTAAATGCATGACTACTTATGTTAATATAACACCGTATATCATATCATTTCAGGGCAGCATTACGTTGCATATTGGTGCTCATGCCGTTGATGGGTCTGACCTGGGGGTTTGGAGTACTATCTTTGAATAGTGACACAATTGCTTTCCAGTACATATTCGCTATTCTTAACAGTTTTCAGGTATCCAACAATTAATTTAAATCTCATCAAAATGCAACATTCAAATGTAAATAAGGAACAAGTGCGCTCAATTAATTTGATTTACATTAAACCTTCATAATTCGTGAAATGGGATACCTAAAACATAGTTTGGAACAATCTAGTCAAAGTTTCAAGAACTTTGTCAAATTGTAAAAAAGATCTACAATCAGCAAATTTGAATATATAGTCTGTCCAGGCTTTAAATGGTGGCAACACTTTTGTTTCACAATGTTCAGCGGTGCCCCGTTAATTTTGATTATGCCTCTTTACGGATCATTAGCTAAAAGTTTGCTAAAAGTTTAAAGCACAAATATTTTAACGTTTTCTGAGTCTTATCTTTT
This sequence comes from Ruditapes philippinarum, assembly GCF_026571515.1. NCBI lineage: Eukaryota > Metazoa > Mollusca > Bivalvia > Venerida > Veneridae > Ruditapes > Ruditapes philippinarum. The sequence goes on from NW_026857345.1 coordinate 12,928, forward strand.
AGTACTAGTAACGAACAGTAAGTTTATTATTTGAATATTTTTGCTATATTTATTTCATGCATTAAATGCACAAATACAACCTGACAGAAAGACGATTATTTTGAACGAATGTGATCAATAAATGGCATGTCATTTTAGTCATATATATGTTTTAGTTATGTATATTTATATATGTTTTAATCATTAAGGGTCATTGGAATAATACTTTGATCTTGTACTTGTAATTGCTTTCATTTATTTTACTAACGCGGATCACGCACGGCGAACCCGCGCCTCCAGTGATCTTGACCTAGCTAAATCCAAGAAAATGTAGAACACTCTAGTTAAGAACAAACTCCTAACCAAACATTTAAATACCATTATTAAAACTCCCTGTACGTCATAGATGCTTTTCATGTTTTTAGTAATGTGTGAGCAGATATCTTATTTATATTTGTACTGTTTTCGGGCACTGTACTATAAAACACATGTATTCCTAAATGTTTGTGTTAAATACTGTAACGATGCCACCATTATCAAACGTATGGAGGTTTTGAATTATTTATTTCCATTATGTACTTATGAAAAAATGATAAAAAGAATATAATTTACAGGGACTGCTGGTCTTCATATTTCACTGCGTGTTGGACAAAAAGGTAACCGTTTCTAATTATTTGCCAAAATTGGTACCATAACTGAATTTTGCAATCTTGGTTATATCATTTTTGTTCCTTTTAAGTTTCAAACCGCAAGACACACTGAACACTTAAAATATCTAAAACATCATTTTAACTGCTATAATGAATCATACGTGATAGCATATTGACTTGGCGCGCTAACAAGTGATGTAACAAGACGATTCCTAGGTGTTTAGCGATCTTTTACTCCTTTCATTGTAGCTATGCTGTCACCATCTTCGTTTATAATGTTATTGCTCTCAGTGGAGCGACCTGACCGCATTAATCATCGCACTGCCGCGAAACAGTTAAAAAGCTTAACCAATAAATTGTATCTTCTTGCAATATGACTTGATGAAGTGAGTTCAAAACATTATTCATATAAAATAAAGATGAGATTTCAAAATTCTTTAAATTATGAGTCCTAAATTAAAATGTGGATAGCTTACTTATTTTGGTGAGTCTAAAAACCAAACCGTGGTTAGCTAAGTACGTAACTTTGTTGATAAAAAATAAACATTAATGTAACACGACTTCAATTGCAGATAAAAGATGCATTTACAAAACAGAGAAACAAATGGCTACAGTCGACGCAGAGTTTCGGAGTTTCTGAAGGAAAGAGAAGCGTAATTATCATACTTTTCATATTTTAAAGAACATTTACATATTTTTATCTGTTTCTTTTATATTATAACAAAGTGTGCTAAGTTAATTCAAAAAGTAGATTTTGAATAATTTTTCTTCTCAAATTATTAAATTGATTGTTTGTTTAAATTCATAATTATTTTATTAACCGTTAACCTTCTAGCACCGAAAATAACTTAACTTTGTCACTAGTATAGAGCCAGGCCAGCCTGTACTTCCGTGCAGTCTGACCAGTATCTATACTAATGTTAGATCTATATCATTTGATACTGAAAACTTTAAACATTGAATCGCAAATTTTATATTTGTATATTATTATGCCTAGTGTAAAAATTAGTTTATTTTCGTTTTTCTTTTAAGAGAACACAAGACACTTCCGTTTTCTGAGAACCAAGAAGAATCAATTCATCGATGGAGTATTTCAAAATGTGATTTTTCGGACATTTTGGCCATTCAAGACTTGGGTACATCTAAAACAGCACTTTGTATATTAAAGCTTCTCGTAGATCATAATCAATCGATGAAGTACTTAAATATTTGTCGGACGTTTAAATATTCACAGATTCCATGAATCCATCGATGCAGTATTTGAATCACCGATATTTCAGACGTCAAATGGCATATTCATAAAATTCAATCCATTGATATAGTATTCAATTGTAACTTTGTTCAGCGTCTCCATATTCACAAAGTTTTATTCGTGGATCCAGCTATTGAGTATTTCAGATATCAGTTTGGTTTGTCGGATGTTTGTATATGCATAATTTTCAATAGATCAATAGATGTAGTTTTTTTTAAAGAAATATCCATCTGTCAGACATCTACTTATTCAGTATTACAAACATTAATCTGTCTGACGACCGCATATTTTCAGCTTTACACAACATCGTGTGCACGTGATATTGTAATACGCTTGTTTTTTGTATTGTTTGATATGTTACGGTGAATGTTTCTTTCTTTAATATGTGGATTAAATGAAACTGTGTTCTTTCAAGGATAAATATATACCTATCACTGCTGTCATACATTTTGGATTTTAATCTCGATATGAGAAAATTCTCATGGTATCTTGATAAATATTGCTTGTCACTTATAGTTTGTAATGCTACATTTGTTTAATTGTTGAAGTTATCTATCACATTTATAGGCTTGCTTTTTTAAAGCTATCAAAAACTATATATGTATCACCATATTTTACATCCCAAGATGATATATTATGGATAAAAATTTCGGCCAATAAACTTTTAATAGATAAAGATATATATATTGGTCTGTGTTATGTAATACCAGACAATAGTAGTAGACAATCCACAATAGATGATAACATTTTTGACAGATTGATTGATTCAGTTACTGATGTAGAAAATTGTTCAAATGATGACTGCTATTATACAATTTTTGGCGATTTCAATGCTCGAACGTCTGTACTCCCAGATTTTGTTATTCATGATACTTATAATGTTTTTAATAGTGATATTTTACCAGACGATTATCAGACAGATAGAAATTTAGATCGGTTTTCACAAGATAAAGGGCATGTTAATAATAATGGCAGGTTGCTTTTAGATTTTTGTAAACAAACGGGTTATAGAATAATGAATGGACGGAAAGATCAAGATTATAATATTGGTAAATACACATTTGTGAATAATAGAGGGTGTAGTGTTGTTGACTATTTATTGTGTAAAAATAGTGTATGTGAGAAAATTGGTACATTTGATATTGATTGTCCTAATATTGTGTCTGATCACTGTCTTATAACTGTTTCTTTTGTGTTCAATAAATCTACTGATTATGTTGACAGTATATATGATTATAATAATTTAAATCAGAATTATGATAGTGTTGATTATACTTATGTATGGAAAGAAAATTTGAAAGATCAGTATATTGAGTTATTATCAACAGAAGAAAATATTGAGAATCTTGATAATTTAGAAAATAATATCTTATTAAGCTCTACAAAGGACGACATTGATAATTGTTTGCAAAATTTAGAAAACATGTTTAATAATATTGCTTCTCCTTTTATCAAAAGGGGTTCAGCCACTGGCTCTAAGTGTGTAACAAATGATGTAAATCAACCATGGTTTAATAGTGAGTGTTTTGAAAAGAAACAAATATTTTATAAATGTTTAAACAAATATCGTGATTGTCAGAATGATTTTAATAGAGTAAACATGGTAAAAGCCAGGTCTGAGTATAAAACTGTATTACGTAAATGTAGATATAATTTTGATAAAGAAAAAACAAATAAACTGTTAACTGTAAGATATAATAATGCACGTTTGTATTGGAAAATGTTAAAAGAAGCTTCTGGTGTAAATCATTCTAATATACCGTTATTAACATTTGCCCAATATTTTAAAGCCGTAAATAGTCCAGATGATAGATTTTTTTCACCTGACGAAGATATTTTACATTTTGTAGAGCGTTATGAAAATAATGAATTTAAAATAATGTTTAATGAATTGAATACCATCATCACTACGGAGGAGATTAGTTTAGCTTTAAAGGAGCTCAAGAATAATAGGTCAAGCGGGCCTGATTTATTGTTGAACGAATTTTTTGTACAAGGTAAAGATATTTTATTACCTGTTTTGTATTCGTTATTTAATAAAATATATGATATTGGTTATTTTCCTGTTAGGTGGTCAGAAGGTTATGTAATACCTTTACATAAAAAAGGGAGCATTAATAATGTTGAGAATTATCGTGGTATTACACTTTTAAGCTGTTTAGGTAAAATTTTCACCCGTATTATTAATAATAGATTAAAGTTTTGGGCAGAAAATTACAATGTTTATATAGAAGCACAAGCAGGGTTTAGATCAAAGATGAGTACAGTAGATAATATATATGTATTAAATGGATTATTGTCACACTTTTTAAATCAAGGAAAGCAACTTTATACTTTATTTGTTGATTTTAGTAAAGCATTTGACTATATTGTTAGAGATAATCTGTGGTACAAATTGATACAACTAGGTTTACGAGGAAAGATTTTTGATATTGTAAAATCCATTTATGAGTCTGTAAAATCAAGAGTTAAGCATTGTAACATGTTAAGTGAGGAATACTCATATTTACTAGGAGTAAGACAAGGAGAATGTCTATCTCCTTTCTTATTTTCTATGTTCATAAATGACCTTGAAGATGTTTTTATACATGGTAATATGACTGGCTTAGATGTAAACATGTTTAAAATATTTTTATTACTATACGCAGACGATATTGTTATATTCGCAAATTCACCTGAAGAACTCCAAAAAAGTATTGATTTATTATACAATTATTGTGAGCTGTGGAAAATGAAGGTGAATGTCTCTAAAACAAAAATTATGATTTTTAAAAAAGGGGGAACATTACCACGAAATTTAGAATTTTTATACAATGAACAGTCTATTCAGATTGTGAACAATTTTTGTTATTTAGGTGTTGTTTTTACAAGTGGAGGTTCATTAAGTACCGCCCACAATACTATAGCAGGTCAAGCGCAAAAAGCAGTATTTAAGCTGAATAAATATTTATACAAATTTACCTATTTACAACCAAAACATAAATTAGAATTATTTGATAAACTCGTATCTCCGATTTTAAATTATTGCAGCGAAGTGTGTGGTTTTGTCAAAGATTTATCAATTGAAAGGGTGCATTTACAATTTTGTAAAAAAAATTTGTGCATTTTTTGAATATTATTAAATATTGGTTAAAAATATTACATTTGGGAAGAAACAAGTATGTCTTCATTATTTACTCTTTGTTAAAGGATGATTTTGAACAGTATGAAAATAGGCAAAACTGGTGTTCAATGTTAAAAGATTTGTTATGTTCACTAGGTTTTGTTGACGCATGGTTATATCAAGGTGTAGGTGATGATAAGATATTTTTGTCCTTAGTTAAACAAAGATTAAATGACCAATTTATACAGAACTGGAACTCAAGATTATCAATTTCTAGTAGAGCTTTGTTTTATAGAAATATTTCTTTCTTTAGGTACCAACCATATCTTGATTGTTTTACTGCAAATAAATTTGTTCAGTCATTAACACGTCTGAGAGTGTCCTCTCATAGACTACAAGTAGAAGCTGGTAGGTGGGCAAAACCAACCAGAACACCTTTAAACGATAGAAAATGTTCAATATGCAATACTCTTGAAGACGAATACCATTTTGTTATTGAATGCTCATTATATACAGAATTAAGAAACACTTACATTCACAAGAAGTTTTGGAACAGACCAAATATGTATAAATTTATAGAACTATTAAATTCAGAAAATAAAAAAGTGATAAGAAACCTAGGAATATTTGTTGAAAAAGCTTTTAAACTAAGAAATTCTATCATTTAATTATTTGTTAAAGTTATAATTGTTTTTTGTTAATACCGTTAGTTGAAACAATCTCATGTAGTCATTAATATAAGTTAGTGTCTAAGTATACTGTTAATTAAATTGTCTTTTTTCTATAAACTATGCATACTATATTAATTTAAGTGATATATATGCTTTCAAAAGATGAATATATTCTAGGGTTACTTTTGATACTTTATAAATTTTCTTTTGTCTCTATGGCGAAAGAGCTATGACACATGAATAATGTTAATAATACATTGTGTAGTATGCATATTTATTTTATTGTATGCGATGTGCTCATTTTGTTGAAATATATCATCTTAAATAAACGTATATATGTAAAACGAACATATTAATGACAATAAGTCATTTTGAACATGATTGTTAATTTATAACATATTATCAGTCTTGCAATTTCTTTTCGGTAAGGCCGATATATTTATGTTATAACCATTACAAACGAATTAAATATGCATCCATTATATTCTATGTTTCTTGTCTTAGAATGTGGCAAGAATCGTGGATATATTTAGTACATGTATGTATATAACCTATTATTTGATGAATGTATATAATTTCACATAGGTTTAAAACTTTAAACATTTATCAAATATATATGTTTTGGATTACATTTATATCAAATGATAACTATACATATATATGTAAGTGAAACACAACATTAATGTATTTATACTTGAAGAGTTTGTCGTTATGATCTTCTCCGATATTATCATCATGCTATGTTATGTATTTCATATGTACGTATATGCACTGTTCGTTGTCTAGTATTATGCTGTTATCATGTCATCGTGGGCTTTTAAGCCTAATATGATTGAAATAAAACTATCTATCTATCTATCTGTAAAAACCGTTTTGCTCTGTTTCAAAGTCTTTGTAATAGATGAATATTATTTATATAACAAAGTTGTGACAGTTTCAATGCAACATGATTTTGATATTTGTACTTCATTTCAGAATTCAGAAAGTTTCTTGTCTTTGTGCAGTTACAATAATACAGTTTCCATTAAAATATTCAAACAAACAAGAGAAAAAACAAACAACAACACAATTTGAAACAAAAAGTAACAAGGTCCATTTGGATTACTGATATCAATATATTTGGTAGATTGATGAAAACCGGTGTTGTAGGAGTCACTGCTTAAATTTTACCATTATACAGTAAATTTCTTTGCAACTTAACAAATTGATTGATATAATGTTAACTTTATGTTAGAAAATGACAAGCAAGATCAGCAAGGAGGGGTGGCGTTCAATGAAGCCTGTTTGTCATTAACAATGCACTGGTCTTTTGAGACGTTAGTTACATTGCATTAATTCTGAATCATCCCTCATAATATTATAATGATTATGTTAATACAAAAATTCAAATCATCTATGTTTTTTGTTCTTTATTTAAATCACTGTTCACTATTGCTGAACAAAATATGACATGGACCGAGTGAAAAAATAAATTTCACGTTCTAAAATATAAATGTCAAGGTATAAAAAGATGATGCCTCGCAAATTTATTTATGATCTTTCCTACTTACAATTTCAGACTTAAGAGCGAAACCTTTTTTATTTTTTTAGTGTTAAGGTAAGATCTAAATGTCTAAATTTACGCATATCTTATTCCCTTTGAATTCCTGTAAAATGACTACGTCATATGCAGATATCCATGAATGAACGTACTTACCTTTGTAGGTAAGTGTAAAAGCTATTACAAACAAAATTGATATAGATCTATGATTAATTAAAACACTTTCTCTTGGACAATCAAACTAATCAAGTAACTCTTTTGATAAAAGGAATGATTTTTAACAATCAATTTATTTTACTATCACATCATACTTATTGTAGAGAAAGTCTGCTAAAAGAACTTCCTCCTGATGTGGATTAAGAAATAATATATCCCAAACTGTGATTTTACTCATTGATGCGAGGAATTATATCACGAGGGCGTAGCACGACAGTGATTTTATCAAGCAATAAAATCACCGATTTGGATATATTATTTCGATTCTAACACGACATCAACAAATAAATGCTGCCGTACCTGATTTAAAGCTAAATTGCGCTTGATTTGTTTCCGTACTTATTATCAGTGCGTCACATTTTAGTTGTTACGTCACGTGTATAATGCGCATTACGTCACATGTCTAAATATCCCTGAAAACGTGTACCCATGAAAGTGTATCTGCACTTATTCGACTTGTAAAATACTTGAAAAATTAATATCATAGTGAGACCGGGCTGTAATTCCAACATTCACATCCTAACAGCTATTGTCCGATTGATATTACTAAATGAGTGAAAACAAACCCTTACGGTATATTATTTGCGTTGTGGACTACAAAGCGACCAAGAATTTATTTACATCACATTTTAAATGTTATTTTCGTCAACTCTCTAATATATCAATGAATACTGATTAAGTACAGAGCAGGATCACTAGTTGTTTTTGTCACATGATGGCAAGACAGATTTAATGTCATCTGTCTCCAAGGATAAATGTCAAAGTTACCGGTATAAAAATTAACATTGTATACTCGGTTCCTATGATATCAAGGGTTCTATGATATCAAGGTATTTAGATTTTCTGTGACTGCTAGTAAAAGCAACACATGATGATGCTAATATTTGTAAAACTTGCACACTAGACTCATTTTCATCTGCCAATAAATTTAATTTGGTGAATAATGAATGTATTTGTGGCAAGAAAACTATTTTATAAAACCTTCATATTTGACTACCATTTTAATTAATGGTTTTTACACAGTCAATTAAAATATGTTATAAACACATATACTGACATATAGTCTGTTCATATAGTTTTAATTTTATAGCAAGTTAACTGTTGGAAGTTTTAAATTCACAATTTAATTTGAAAGTTTTGACCCATCTATTCTTCCATACTTGCTTTTTTGAGAATCACCTTGATACCGTAGTAACCTCCTCTGAAATTACCCAAAATGGCAGACATTGCAAATATTCTAAAAAATGTCATTTTTATTGGTTCTTTTGAAATAATTGTTTGACAAACAGTTCTGGAAAAGGTTCAATTATAAGATGGAAGAAAAATCTCTTTCATTTATTATATTAATATTTAAATATTTTCCAATAAACGTTAAGTACCGTGATATCATAGAACCCCGGGCTATGTCTCATTTAAAATATGTTTAGTGAAAACCCTTTAATGAAGTGTATTAGATCTTTTTCAAATAATTGTTATAACACCGTTATATTAAAACACCAAAGTATTTATACTAATAATCAGTCGACGACCGGCCAGACAGGGCCAGATAATATACTATTCTTCGCCGGTCAAAAGAGACCGTGAGAGACCGGAAGGGATCGGATCGGCAAATGATATAGCCTATCAATTTAGTGGTCATCAACCTTAAACTTATAACACCAAAAGTATTCCGAATAGTTACCACAGCGCCAAAAGTCAAAACTGATTTGCTTTTTATAAAGATGGTTTTGTTTGTTGTGATATTGCAACATTGACCTGTCTTAATTGGTGTTTTTGCTCACATACAGTATACCGTATAAATCTAGTAGATCTACTAACAAATTCAATCAGTCGATTTATCTGAAATGCTTTTCTGACTTGATGAGTGAGTATTCCTAAAAAAATCAAGGTTTTGGGGGGTCTGACACACTTTGTCAAATCTTATTTTCACCAATTAAAACTCTTACTCCTTATTTGTGTAGAATAAAAATAATACAACAGAACAAGCATCTTATGTCGCCCAAATTGACAGGCGGTTCAATCATTGATTGTTACAATAAAGCACAGTTTTAAATCATACTACAGCATTATCATAATGTCGTTATTGTTAATAATCACATTGAATTTTTATAGCATTATTTTAACTTAAGGCTATTTAGGTATAAAAGAACTGTTATAATCTTGTTAGCCAGAATTGATTGCTAAGCAGTATAATGTAGATGTAGATGCAGTTTATTTATGTTTCTCTTACTTATACATGTATTTATAATGCAGACAAAATTTACCCTGTCGCAATGATCAACTTGACAAAGTGGACAAAAAAAAGTTTGCACTGATCCCATTATACAATGTCCCATATAAAGGCAACACATTCTGTATTGAAAATGTTACTTAGGTGTTACCATCTGCTCATTACGTAAAGACAATTTGGTTGATTTTGCCTTCCTTTATGGATCCCTGTCCATTTCATAACATCTTTTCCTGTTAAAAGCATACATGGAATATAATTATAGCCAACTAGTGTACATTTTCAGGCTGACCGAAGCATGCCAGAACATACCCCAAGCAAACAAAGCAAAATTGATCTTTCCGAGACAGCTGGTTCACTTTCACATCAAGTGTCGGTTTCTAGTTACACTCTTGATTCAAATGAGGAGAATTATTCAGCTTATCTGGAGAGATATTGTCATGCCTCACAATTACCAGACTCTGGTTTTGAAAGTGCATGTTCAGTCTCTTCTGCTACAACACCAACAAGCACTTACCAGTCTTCAAAGAATGAATTCACTATGGATAGCCAGTGGCAAGAAAGTTCAGCTTGCTCTCTACAAAAATCTGTGATTAGCAATACTTCATGCTCTGATATGGTTTCCCAAACTGATGGCATGTGTGATAAAAGATTAACAGATTTCCAACCTTTTCAAAACATTTGTTCATCTTCAAAGAATAATGGTACATGGAATGTTTCACCAGCTTCAGTAAATACCTTCTGGAGTTCTAAGCAGGGCAGAAATCCAGACCAACAATCTGATCCATCTTATGATACTGGCTATAGTAGTCATAGCACTGGGAGCAGTTATCTAGGTCAGGGTAGCCAGCTAGAAAGTTCATTCATGGATCAGGGGTCACAACTTGATCTTGAAGCAGAAGATAATGGTTCACTAACAGGAAATAAGCCTGCAAAGGATAACTATTTGTGTGGGGAAAATGAGTTAGAAGACTTGCTTTATCACTTCCGTAAGTAAAACTACATATATGTTGGATACTAACTCAAAAAATATTTTTGATAAAAATAACTTAAGCAAAATCACATTATCTTTTTAAGGGGAAAATTAATAATGCTAAATGATAAAAAAAAATGAAACCGTGTTGGACACAAAAATAGTTATTTTTGAGTAGTGAAATTTATGAAAAAGGGTGATATATATTAAGAAAATTAAACCAATTTTCCACATCTTACTAAGTTTGTATTTGTGTTGTTTTAATCTTAAGTTTTGATGATATTTTATGTAATTCTTTGTTTTTCTGATGAACTGTTAAGTTGTGATAAAAAAGTTTGATCTCAGTATCAATAAATGTAATATTATATATGAAGATTTATAAATTATCTGCACTAAATTCATGTTTATTTCAGAAAATTTCTTTCAAAATCGTTTTGAAAGTGAGTTCCAACGTTACCGGGAAGCTGTGTATGGAATTATACAGGAACAACAGAGCCATGTACGACAAATTGTCCATACAGCCATCAGAGAGCAAAGCTCATCACAGGTAAATTTAAAATACCGACAACAGAAAACATGTTAATGAATAAGTAGATGCTTCTAATGTCAAATGCTTCAAAATCTTTATTTATTTTTGCTGCATAGCACAAATCCAATCTTATATTATTCATTCCATGGACTTCTGAAATTATTTTTTCAAACTTTTAAAGAGTATGGGTTATGGTATTTTGTTATATAAACTATAAATTTGTATTTTATTTCTATTTTTTAACTTCAATGAAACATACTTAAAGATCCTGTATGTTGTAATAGAGGTTGTATACCACACTTAAGTGAAATTATATATATATGCATATGTAATTATGCTGATAAACCAATTTTCATATGTAAAATATGTACTGCAAATATATGTACATATTATATATGTAATCATTCAAATATATGCATTAATTTATTACTGAAAAATTTGACTTCGACTTTATAGAAAACAGATTTTCTATTACCTCCATTCATTTACATGAAATGTTATATTTGGTAATATCTTTATAAATAATGCTTTTTGAAACTTACAAAATTGATAAATCTTAAATTTGAGCATCATATTTATCATATAAAACCATAAGAAGTTTTTGATACATCATCTTTAAAACAATTTTTTTAACTTTACAGAGAAGTTTTACAGAAGAGTTTTTGTCAGAAGAAACAGAAAAAGAACCCACTCCAATGAGACCTATGAATCAAACAGGAACTGGTATGATTTTAAAATTATATTGTTATAATGTAATTATATTAGGTTATTATACATTGTTGAGTACAATACTGAATTCACATGAGTACACAGCTGTTAAACCTTTTTTGGATGAGGCATTAGCCCAGTCTGATATAGGTTTTGCAGCTGTGTAAGAGTCCAATAGAATCAGTATTAATCTCAACCATGTTTTAATGACCAGTCTTTATTTCACACCACCATTTTTTTGACTTCAATTACGATGAAGGTTTGATACGGATTTTGGTTAAAAAAAAACCCTAAAACGAGGCTAGATAGGGTGTGATATGGATTTGATATGGACTTTTTGGACACAAGGCTAAATTAATAAGATTGGATCCAAAAATGATTTCTGCTGGTACATCACATGGTTCAAATGCTGAAAGTGCCTAGGTTATATTTTATAAGGTGTGAAATAATAGAAAGTAATGCTACAGGTTTAATACACACAAATATGCATGTAAATACATGTACACTGTTTTAGCAAATTGACTTAATGTCTATTTATAATAGATAAATACATAACTTTATTATCATCACAGCACCTACTGATGATTTTGCAAATCTGAATATGAACATATCGGAATTTTCTATTCAGGACTTGAAATTTCATTTATTATTACTAAGCATGCCATCAAATGGAAAAAGAGGTGTCTATAAGAGGTAGTATGTACTTAGAACATTTTAGATATGTAAAATAAACCTAACACTGACAAAGAAGGGAACAATTCTTTGATATCATTTGATCTTGAGTCACTGGTTTGATAACATATGTGTTTGATAACAAATCTCCAATTTGAAGAGGTCAATCTGTACTATAGGTTTGGTTGTATACATGTTGTCTTTAAGATAATTCATTGAATGCTAGAAGACATAATTTCTTGCCAGAGACTTACCAGACACTAACTGGTTGTTTGATATCAAATCCCTTATTTAAAAATAAAATGACAAAAAATTCATTTTAGAACAAGTCTGTTTCACAAATTAAGCAGGATAAAGAGTTATTATTTCATTTACATGTATTTCAGGCATGCCTTTCAACTCATTGTTAGACAAAGACTTCTTTATACCAATCAGTACTTGTCTGCAACCATCAAACAGGTAGGTGTTAAAAATCTTATTCGATTTCTGATAATAAGATATTTTGCTGTTCTCTCTATTGAATAAATTTGCTTTACAATCCATACTTGATTAATTAAAACTTAATACTTGCACATACAGTTCAACAAAAATCTCACTGGATTAGATAAAAATATTCTGAATTCAGTAAACATTTAATAATGAGGGAACCTATTCATATTTTCTGATAATAGATGCTATCCAGAACTTGGCAAAATTGTGGCTTTTCCCCCATCATACTGCCTGGTATAGAGGAACTTTTTGCTGTCATGGCTTCTCAGTGCATTAATGTCTGAGTGATCAACATATTTTTCTGATTTTGTATTTACAATTATTGAGTGCAACACCATCATTCTTGAACTTTTAAATTAAGTCTTTACTTAGGTCTTTACTTCCTGATTAGCTGGAAATTTCCCAAATATTCTGAATTAGACTTTATAAAATTCAGCAGATAATGGGCTATAATTACTCTCACATGTATCTGTTTCAATTTCTTGATATTAATAAAAAAAATGTTTCATTATAATAATACTGTTAAGGAAAATCCATAAATTATTGTGAAAAATTGTTTTATTTTATTTTCTCCAAATGCTATTATGTATGTTTTTCAGCACGTCAGTTGTGAAGGATGGAACAACAAGAAATAAACTTCTAGATCTATACTCATTGTCCTGTTCTGTCAGCACTTTGTTAGCCAAAAAACAATTTAAATCTTAGCATATGTTGTATGAACTTGTAGTTACAATGTCTGCAAAGCAGATATCCGAAAATATTTGTTATTTTATGATAATTTATAAAGGTAGGTGTGATGTTAGAGAGTGTACTGAGGGTATCATTGTTCTATGCACAAAGAACTTTCTGAATGTACTTGTATATTTATGAATGGTTGAATGTTGACATACAGTTTTAACATTGGCTTTATTTCTATATTAAAAATATTGACACTAAAATTGTTTTTATGCTTTATTTCTATATTAAAAATATTGACACTAAAAATGTTTTTTTCATGGTACATTCTTGCAATTTTTTTGTTCAATAATTAAAAATAACAGTTTTTGTCTTCGTTACTGAAATAAATTCTTTTTTAATATTTTAACTTGAAGTACTAAATTCTATTCTAAAAAACTTCTTTAATTATTGCTTGTTTTATGAGAAATTTCATAGTATATTTCCAAGTTTTTTTTTGTAAAGATTTGTTACAATATACTTTTTGTAATCAATTATAACAGTGACAATTATTTAGTACCAGCGATTTAGAATACAATCTCTGTAACTCTCTGGTTTTTGACTTTATGTTTTTTTTCATGAATGTTTTTTGTATTGAAAATGGAAATTATATAAACCTACATTTTATGATTTAAAAAACAATCAAAGTTCTCCGGATAGATAAGTGCTGATATAAATCTTTAATTTACAAAAAGAATAACTCTAATACTGTTTTTAAATTATATAAAGATAATTCATTGGCTATAGCTTGATACCCTTTAAACATTTTTGTGTCGCCTCTATATTGGCATTTTAAGGTTCAATGATTTTTGTCAAGAGTAATGATTTTTAAGTTTTGTTCAGACTACTCTTATACTACTAATGCAATTTTAATGAAACTTTACATGATTAAAACGTACCTCAAGCACTTGCATATATTAAACGGGTTTTCCGGTTGAATAATTTTTGGCAGAGTTATAGACCTTGAATAAAAAATGCGTTTTGCCAATTTAATGATTTTTGTGTCTACACAGAAGCTGCAACATGCAAACGGCTATTATGAGGCGACACATATGATCAATGATCGCTCTTGTATGGTATGGGAACAGCAAATGAAACCTCTAAAGTGTTCAATCCCAATCACTTTGATACATTCTAGATAACTTAAAATGTACAAAATTAGTCTCATATTAAATACATTTAAAGTAGTTTTGAAATCTTTCATTAACATCAACTATGAAAGTTTGACTTTTCAGACCAATCTAAACTTGTTTGTTTTAAGTCAATCCGACACAGTATATGTCATATTGTGCCTAAACAGGAAAGATGATTTTGTCTAACCTTTGGTATTACAAACTTCAAAGCAACACCAGGGGTCAAAACCCCCTCAGCTGTGGAGGTAAAAGATGCTTCTACTCCAGTTATTTGAACCCATGTAGTTGCTTCCTGACGATCACACAGAGATAAACATTGGCTGCAATTCTTATGCCTCAACCATTAAAGGCAACCCCACCTAGACAAGGGGTGCAACAATCTAAAGAATGTAGCTAACACACTACCTCAATGTGTTCAATCCTCACTACAAATACTTCCAAAATGATAAAAGTAATATCTAAAATATCTCTACAATCTAGACGCATTACAAAAACAAAAGCTAAATACCTTTTATAGTAGTTTATTTTTTCCCAAAGTATGACAGATGAAAGAAAAATAAATTTAAACAGCGACTATATGAATAAATAAGCCATAGAATAATACACCTGGACAAATAAACTGCTTTAATAACAAAGCCATGCAATGAATGTAATTCTGCATATAAGTGAAAACATTTTTTTTTCATAAGTAACAATGTTTGTTAAAAATCCTGCTATCTTATAAAGTTCAACAAGACATTTTAAAAATTCAATGGTGTTCCAAAGATTGCCCATCCATTGCCTCTTCTTTAATTGCTTTTACAGTAACAAGAAAATTACTCCATTCAATTTAACACATGTTAATCAGTTTGTTTTTGTTTTTATTTAATTTGGGTTCCGTTATGATCTGTGCACAATTTTAGTTATACATATCGTATTAATATCCTACACATATATCTATTGTTCCGGCTGGATAGCTTTATTGGCTTTCTGTGACAGGTTGATTTTGTCTCCCATACTTAATGCCATACCCTGAAAACATAATGTGATGTTATCAGTTATCATAGTAATATAGTTACGCCAAAAACATGTTACAAATTACACAATTTCATATGTATTCAATATTTACACTTTATCTGTTCCATTAACTATCAAAGGAAAACCTACATTTTATGCTAGAAACAACCTACATTTTATGCTAGAAAAAATGATAAAAATAAATGTGATGTGCCAAAACCATTTGATTAAACAATGAACACAAATACAATTTCCTTACATACTTGCTAAATAAATTTCTGCTCCCTTTGGACCTAATTAATTTGAAGTAATAAATTGAATTCATTAATAACCTTGATTGTCTGAATTTAAATCATAATTTAGTTTAAATGGTATCTATGTTGAGAAAACTTAGTATATTTCAAACACTTGCGAGTCTGCTTCCTGGAACTAACCAATACTTGTGTCATATGTGGAAACATGGCTTTCTACCAGTTCTGGGCTCAAACCCATGACCCCTTCGTTTAGAGACAGGCAACTTAACCAATAGGCCACCACTGCCCTTATAAATCGTCAATTTTGAGCCAATGCTTCTTAATGGTCATGCTTCAATGCAGCAAGGTAAAACAAATATTTTCTTGCTTTAATTTAAATGATTTTTTTTATTATACCCTATAAAGAATAAAATAGATAGGATTTTCTGCATCATGTAATTATAAGACGGTGCTAGTGTTATACCTGACTCTTAGCTCTAATTCTGACATGCCCCTGTACAGGTGTATCAGGTGATAGGTGTGCTGGCTTCTCTATGCTCAGATTAGCTAACACATCTTCTCCAAATATAGACTTGGCATACAGGTTAGCTGCCATAAATCCACAATCTCCTTGTAAAGCCTGTAAGATAAACACTTCATTGTTAAAACATAATATAAGGACACACGTGTGTGTATATTCTTTGCTTAATGATGGTCCATCCGCCCTTTCAGATACTGAGAGAACAAACTCCAGACATTTCACCATTCATGTCCTGCAAGGACATACTTGTTATATTTATAACAGAAGTCACATCTACCCAGCAACAATGACATAAACATGGTATCTTCTCAGTTGTTCTTATTAATCAATTTCTAAGCTTGTTTACCTTTTTTTGTAACAAAGATAAGATTCAGTAAAGCTTGGTAAAACTGTTTTCAATCTTGACATTTTGGCAGAATAAATTCTTATGAGTGACCATTATAAACATCATAGTGGGGGTGAGTATCCAGGTAACCAATGACAACTGATAAGTTTTTAATGTTTGCCATCATAACACTTTAAAAACTTTTTCTTCAAAAATTTTTGTTGCATTCTTATATTGTTGGGAGCCTTAAGTAACATACCTGCCAATTGTCACATGATGATTTTCTGATTAAAACCTCCTTCCTGTGCTTCTTTGATAATTATTTCAGGTCAAAGTAGAAGCAGAAGCTTGTTAGATTGCTTCCTCACTGTCACAAAATTCCACCTATTGGTGGATTTCACACAACAGTGAGCAGCTGATTTAAAACTGGCAACTTCAACACTTGGTCACAAAAGCCCCTTTAATAGGTTTACTTTATGCAAGTTTAATAATGTATCATATGCAACACTAACCTTTTCTGGTGTTAAACATTTCATATTTGTACACTTTATGACATGTTCCAGGAATTTCCTCAGGTCAGAAATATTGGTATTCACAGCCACTTTGTTCTCCCACTCAAACTCCGCCCACATCTGTCGGAACTCGGAGTCATTACAGGACGCTGGGACAATGTAGTCCATTATGTCAATGTGAATATCATTTAGAACAACAACATTTCTATCACTGGCCGCCCCAGTTACATCATATACTGAAATAAACAATACATTCAAAGGTAATACTTATTTTCTAACATATGCATGAAATGTATAACTTGTCTAAAGATTTATTTAACTAGCATTTTCATAACAAGATGTGGTCACATTGAAAAATTTAGTTTTGATGAAGATAAGGGGCAAACAAAAAGCAAGACTGAATTAAAATTCTATGAATAATATTTGATAAAACTATCTGTATAATAGCGGATTTCAACCTTTTAGCTTCAGGCTTTCCATTTACTTTTTCACATCATTAAAGAATATAAGTAATATATAAAATATTTAATTAACCAAAGATATACCAATATTTCCAAAGATTATTCCATTTTCTGTAGAAGCCACCTTGACATTAGCCTTGATGTTACAGAAATCATGTGGAGCCATGGTCAGTGGCTGGGGCTTCTCTACTAGTTTTAAATCTCCTGTAATGTATAAAACAAATGTTTATTAAAATACTGAGTAGTAAAACAATGACATCTACTCTATTGTGTTTTATCTACTCACGTCATGTCTAGACTTGACAAATTCTTTTCTGTCTTTCAATAGGAAAGCTGGTTATATCTCCAAATAATTCTTTCAGACTAGCGAAGGACAAGAGAATTGTCAATATCTTAATAGTTTCAGACCTGTCATTTTCATGATCAAACAAAGATAATTTTGTTTTGTTGTTTTTCGGTTTTAAGTCACACTGACAATTTTTAAAGGTCATATGGTGACTTTCCAGCTTCACTGGTTGAGTGCCCCTTAATGCATGATTTTAGGCACAAACAGACACCTCAAGTATTGGTAGATAGCTGGATAGCTCCCTCACAGGAAGTAGCCCGAAGTCCTGTGTGGATCTCAAACTTACAGCAGTGACAGGCAAGTTGTTCATAGTCAACATTCCTAACAACTCCTAAAAGCACCCAATGAAGGTAACAGGCATGCTTTTTACAAGAAAAGTGTTGTGATACAGACATACAGTTCATATGACTGAACATTTATAAGGTAAAGAATTGTCTCTTGTTAAAGGCAATATGAAAATACTAACCAAGTGTTGCCAGTTCAAGAGTTAGGTTCTGTAAGGTATCTGCAGTCTGGTTAACAACAAGAACATCAAGTACGATATCAAACTGGTTCACATTTACATACGCCTCCGCATACACCGGATCTGAGAAACCAGTCAACTGTGTCACCTGAAAACAATTGTTCAAAAAGTGAAAAGAATCAAACAATTTTTCAATTACATGAGAATATAGTAACTAAGTGCCTGATGAAAGTGCTACAGTACATGCCTCTATAATACAATGCATTGACATAGTTACCCACTAAAGTGGATAATATTTAATGAATGCCAAATTTTTAGCCATTGAATGAAAACACAAATTAAACACTGTTGTATGAAAAAGAGCTATTCCCATTAAAAAATTTATAGACCAAAGAAAATTGTCAAAACAAAAGTTTTTGTAAACAGAAATTTACATCTGGAAATTATAAAACAATCTAGCAAAATGTCATAAATTCATTTTGGTATTTATTAAGTATAATTTAAACTAATAAGATGTATAGCATTGTAAATCAATATAAGTACATTTGTTTGTTTGTTTCATTTTACGCCTTTTCCCAACAGTATTTCAGTCATATAGGCGGGTAGTTTCCTAACCATCGTTCCTGGAGAGTTACACCAGTACTAGACTACCTTCCTGCGATATAAGTACATACCTTATTAAGTTTAGAAGCTCCAATTGGATCTTTCTCCTTTTTGTTTGTCATCCCTAAAGCTTGGGACAGTGTCAGCTCAAACATATTCTGTAAAATTGTAATCACCATAGATTAATTTCAACAGTACATTGTGAAATTCTGACTTAAAACTTCTGATGTACTAAGTCATGAAATTTGGCAATACTAAATGTGCTTTTCAATTCTATAATCAGAAACTTAAAATAGCACAAATATGATGTAAAATAGTTCTTAAAAGTAGAATGTACATTCAGGAAAAGAGGTGTCCAAATAAAATCTAAACTTCAACAATATTTTTTTGTACATTAAAAAAGACAGAATATGAAATTACTCCAGTTATACTGGCTAATACTGACAAGAACAGTATTTCTTTGGCTGTAAAATCTGTTTGATAAAAAAACTGTCTTACCTCAGTAGCTCCTAGCTCATTCTTGTTGATAAGCTGAGCAAATGCTATAGGATCATCTGCCTGTACTTTAACCACCTTCTTCTCAGCAGCCTACAAACAACGAAATATCATATAAATGAAATGAAATTTGGTACAAAACAACGTTTCTATTGCAGGCATAGGCAGTTAAACATCAAGATTTATAAAATCTATATACACAATTATATAGATTTTCCTCATTAAATTCATTTATATAGTACTAATTACATTTAATCTGTTATGACAGTTTCTAATACAGAATTTGTTTAGAAAACAACAACATAATGCACCAACCTGCAGAGCCTCTTTCTCCTCGGCCATTTTGGCTTGCAGCATTAGTGAGAGAGAGTTACGTGAGGCTGTGTTAAATATATCGGTCATCAGAGCACTCTGCTCCGAGAGTACACGTAAACACGTCGCTATACGATCTACATCATCATCAGTGATTGGCTAAAACAATTATACAAATATTATTATCAAACCCACAAACTCATCGCAACATAGTTGCATAATGAACTTTTTGTAAGCTTGCAATATTTTCCTCATTTCTTGATTTTAATTTGAAGCATTAAGTAAAGTGTTTGGTTTTAAGGAACACCTTTAACAGTTTTATTGCTGGAAGATGTCAAGTGCTCTATGTATATTACTGTAAAATCATTATTATTCGTGGGGCACGAATTTTCGTGGTTTTCGTTGGTAGGTCAATCCAGGAATTTAAGATCCGACAAAATTTTATCACAATACTTACTTCCAACCATGTCTCTATTCTATACATGCGTCGCAGCTTTTCCGGTCGATTATTGTGTTATGATGGTATACAGATAATCAGGTTAGTGACAGATTAAATCTATAAATAATTTAGGTTTGCAATATTTAAGAAACTTGAAAGCAAAGTCGATTATATGTCCTGAATTTCCGTCGTATATACACATCACTGAGACTGCTTAATTGTTGTAGGCTACTTGATTGTGTTATCCAGAATACTTGACATAATCGAGTAAAAATGGGGTAACCAGTGCAATCATTAGCGCTAATATAAATTGTCAGTTTGCTCTTATTTATTGTTAATAGAATTAAAGAAATCTTTGATATTAATGTCGTAAGTTAAACACAAAAAATAATAAACAATCACTAAAACAGATGAATTGTACATCCTTTTGTCGTCTTTAAATGATCCAGTTTAAATGAATTTTAATCTGTATTTGTGCGACTGCTATGTAAAATGATTATTTACCTTATTTATATTATTTATCAATTCTGTGTTTATTCAATATTTATTACATTAATATAATTATATATGTATTCATATGTTTGTCAGTCATACATTGATGTACATGTAATGATTTATGTACTTTTTGTAAGAACTGTATTGTATATGTATGTACTCTTCAAAACTGGAGGCAATAAAGAAATATATAAATAAATATATATACAGTAGAACTTTGGTAAGTCGAAGTTGAAGGGACTTGCGTAAAAACTTCAGACACATCGGGACTTCGACTCATGAATCGCACTCAATTCCATGACAAAATTTCGACCCGTGACTAGTCTATAACGAAACCTATTTCATGTTTTTTCCATCATTGATCTGATATTCACATTTTACAATGATAAATATAGCATGTTAAATAACGTTTTTCACGGCTAATTATTTGGACTACCCGTTGACGTATACAAAAGAGTTACAAAAGGCGTAACAATACGAAAGGGCGATAACTTAACCAACTTATAGTATATATTTCGCGTGTTATTCTCACGCGACACCGGGTCAAGGATGAAAGTAGTTCTTACTGTTTACTTTCAAATACCACTACGGCAATTAAAATAGTAACGATTAAAGCATTTTATCACACATTTTATCGCAAACAAAGGCTGTTTGAACACACGGCTGTGTAATTAACACCCGACACACAAGTTGATTGGAAATCGTCTTCGCAGCCAGATAAGGTGTGAAAAATGTCTCGAGATCGACGGTGTCAAAAAAATCGAACAACTTCGACTTATTTGTGGTAAATTGCACTAGATTTACTTAACACGGACCACGAAAAAACTTCGACACATCGAAAAATTCGACACATAAAATCTCGACTCATAAATAGGTTTTTATAAGGAATATATAGGGGGAAAAGTCGGGACTTTAATTTTTCTTCGACACATCGAGAAAATCGACTAATCGAAGTTCGACTCATAGAAATTCTACTGTATATATATATATCAAAGATGCTGCCGACTTCTTAATTATTTCCGCACAATCTTGTATTATTTACTCATATTAATTTATATGCATTGTTGATGTGATGTTGCGTGTAGTTACTGTCAAATATAGTAAGACCGATTCAGGGTGTAAACTTTTTAAACTCGCTTGTTAAGACGTGTCAGAGGTCGTATAAATTATGCAATGTTTACATCGGCGTATCACATGGGGCAGTGTGTACAATGGAGCTGCATATCATGTCATCTAAATGTGTAAATTGCAGTCAATTATCGGCAGTAACTGCTATCTTTATGTTATGCCTAGAGGCAAGGATTAGATTATTGACAAGCACTGTGTGATACGTAAAGATATGTTCATGCGGTAAGTAAAAATGTGCGGCGATTAATTTATAAGATTACTTTTCATTAGGTTATTTATTTTTTTACAATAAAATGAAAATCCACGAATTTAAGAACCCACGAAAAGGCCCGTTTTGATAAAACCACGAAATTCCATGCCCACGAATATAAGTGAATTTGCAGTATTGGTACCCAAGTAAAACCACCAACCTTCCATATGCTAGCTCAATAAATTCCTTATATATAACCTAAAAATTTGCATTACATAAATAGGCACTATTGTGCCAAATTAATGCAAAAGAAAATTTGTCACTAAAGGCTGGATTCAATTAATTCCATTATTACCAATTTTAAGGTAAGCTTATGTTTTATAGCAATTTTGGAAAGAACTTGATTAACTGTTGCTTTGTTACTGAAAATATTAGTTTTTCTTTAATCTTAATTTTTCTCTGTAAAATTCTTACACTGATTGTTTTTAAAACATGCTCAACATAAATGTTTGTTATGTTTGTAATGTATTAATAGTAAATAACATATATACCTTTGTGGGTATACCAGACTTGCCAAGATGTAGAACAGTGGCCATGATGAACATAGATTCAGCCAGAAAAGCCTGAAATAAAAGTAATAGTATGCTGAATCATATATAGGTGGGAATATATTGCTCTTACAATGTCAGATAATGGATGCAGAAAAAAACAGTTTACGTTGTGAAAATACTCGACTGTACCTTTAACTCTTGTGAATAATGAATTTAAGATCATCACTCACATCAAAGTAATTAATTTACCTCTTTCCTTTATCAACATAAGTCTTTTTTATTTTCAAATCTCTGTATGGTAAAAATTTAGAAACAAAGCATTTGTTCACTTTTTGAAAATAAGTTTGTTTTTAAGTATCAAAGCAAAGTTTTTCAGGAATGTGCTGCTATTTGTGGCATAGAAAGTATAAAATACTTACATTTTGCCTTTTAGGGTCTGTATGAATTGTCATGTATCTAAGGGCAAGTTTTGTAAGTGATGTTGCCAGGGCAGCACCCACAAAAAAATCTCCATCCAGCAAAAACTGACGCAGTGGAGGACTGTAACAGAATCAATGTGTGAAAAATAAAATATTATTTCTATACTTAAATAAGATTGTCATTTTCTCATTTTTTTTAAAAGAAAAATTCAGAACAAAAATACAGTTAAAAGGAACCTACCTATATATCAAACTAGCTTATTTGATTAAATAAAAAATACATTCAATTTTGTTGCAGTTTTACAAAAGTGTCTCCTTAATAATGAAGCAACCTACCATAAAATTAGTAATGTAAAAGAGAGTAAAATATTTCATGGAATTATAAACACAAGCTAAAGTAAAAACTTAAGTTTTCCACATACTTCTCTTCCTTTTTCCTTGTAGAGACTGTACTAAATGCACTTTGTGTAGCATATGTGCCGTCTGCTGTAACTAATCTTTGTATATTTCCTCCAGACATTGTATCTATAAAACAAACAACACTGTACTATCTGTTTTATAACACCTTACACATTTTTGACTTGAAGTAGTTAATAATTAAGGCCATTTTGTTTAAGACCTGTTGGCGGACTAAATAAAAAGTTTTTACTGTTTATAATGTATATTAAGCTTTACCAACAGATACTTCCATTAAAATCTAAATATTATTTTTTAAATTATTTAGTTATTAATCTTTAACATGACACATTCAAAATTTGCCAGTAAGCATAAATCACAACCATACATGTACTATCAAAATGGAAGAATATATACACTCACATAAATTCATGTTTGTTAACCCATACATTTATTATTTTCATATAGGAAAATAAACTTGTTCTACCACCAGACTTACCATCTTCTGATACTTCTCCAGCAGCTTTCTTCAGTTCATCATCAACAATAGGAATCTGTAAACAACAAACATCAAATAAAATACACCAGTTTAGGTTTACACTTGATACATCCATAGTATAACAATAAGATAAGCAAACATAAAGAAATGCTAATTTTCAAAGTAGTTATACACAACTATTGCGAGCTTGTAGCCTTCACCAAAAACCTTCAATCAAGTTAAAAGTCCTTTTCAAACAAGTTAAACACAGGAAAAACATTTCACAATACATCTTAAGTTGTTAGGTTTTAATCTGAGACAAGGTCAGTTTAAAGCTATTTGTTAGCCCTTTCTGCATCAAGTGATATTTATGTGAACAATTTGACAAGCCCTTGTGGAAAATAACTGGAAAGTGCTCTAAATGAATCCTAGAATAATGCTAGTGACTGCACCAAGTACCTACCTGAAAATGTTTCAAACCGACATAGGAGCTAGACACAAGCTTCTAAAATACTTCCAGTTAAGTGATTCAAACATATAATGAGACACATTTTCTGTGATAAGCAAGATAATGATAATTTGGTGAAATATAAAACAAGTTTACCTCTCCTAGAGATTGTCTAACTAGAGTCATTACACCCTGGATATCCTCTGATGTTGTACAATATTCTCCTAGAATCCACAAGGCAGCTCTTTGTATCCTTTAATACAAAATTTAACAATTGATAATTATCAATCTTATTACTGTATTCCTAGAAAAGATTTCGCGCATTTTAAGTTAGCGGTTTTCGCGATAGGCATGATTCCGCGAATCTTTATAGCCGCGAATATGTCACTTATAACAAATCCGCGAACATTTCTAGCTTCAGCCAAATATAACATAAAAAGTGCAGAATATTTACTATAATCTACTTACACAAAAAACAACATATAAACACAGAAGCTATAGAAATGTGTAAAGAATCATTTATGTATGTTATTGATACTAGTTTGCACGCTGAAAAACAAAATATCAATTATTAGTAATTATCATGCTTATTGACGTTATTTGCTAGTCACAGCGTTGACAAACGCATTTACAGTTTGCGAACATTGAATGACTTGGATTTTATTTGCTTGGAGTAGGTGTTATCCTTTGTTAAAAGTACAAAAGCGATAAAGTGCTACATTGATAAACAGCTGTTATGTTGTTATAATGAAAGCGATGTACAGTCCGATAATGTGCAAAAAAAATGTATCGACATTTTGAAGATAAAGTCAGTTAGGATACAAATGAGAATAAAAGCTAACGGGTCTGACTAAATCTTACTTAATAACATAATGAAAAAAAGGTAAGGAAATATGAAAGTGTTCACGGAACAACCGTCCTTGTTCAACTAGTCAATAGATGAAAATGAATCGAGTAACGTTGCGCTTTAGGCGCGACTTGTCAAAAAAATAAAATAATTAAAAGCACCCAACAGGCAAGGTCATGCATCAAAAACGTAGCCTCTAAAAGCTGTAATTTAGACCGTAGCGACTTAACATTCGCGGAATTCGCGGTTACTACATATCCGCGAAAGTTTGTCTCCGCGAAAATGCCGACGTTGTGAAAAACGCGAAATATTGTATCCGCGAACATTTCTAGGAATACAGTATTACATATTATCTACATAATTCCAACACATAGGTTTCACATTTTTAAAATTTATTACATCACCAACAATATCATGAAATGGTTCAGGTGATGGCTATTCATTCCCTAAAATGAGAGAGTGTAAAGTCGAGGTAAAGTATTATTCCCTGTCACTACATTACTTCCTATTTGATCTTAATAGCAAAGATGCTAACATGATCAATTTTCCCAAACATTACATATGTACTACACCACAAACATAAAGTAACAAGTTTCAGAATGTCTACTCACTTCATAGCCTTTATAGTAGAGAACACATCCAGTAGTTTGCTGATGATAAGGCTCCTGAGAGACTCAAACCTGTGTATCGCCTCACGGATAAACACGAGCACATCAGCGGCTGCTGCCTCATTACTGTCACCAAGGAATTCTATCAACTGAAAAATAAACAAATATCTTTATTACGTGAAGTTTAAAATTCAAACAATGGATATATATCAAAATTACTCTTTTCTCAACACTCATTCAGATATAAACATCAAAGAAGTAGTTAACAAGAAAATATTCCAGTAACAATTCCAATTTATATAACACAAGGTTTACATACTAGTTATTCTTGTTGTATTTATGGATTTTATTGTTCTTAACAACAGCAAAATTTATGAAGTTAACATCTGAATTAAACTGTTCATTACAAAATACTTTAAGAGCTGAATGTAAAATCACAATGATGCCAAATAGGCAAAATGGGGACATTCCAACATCATATAACTTAAAGGAACGTGAAGGCACCAGTATTAAACACTAGACTGTCTACAAGCATTTATACATCAGACTAATAAACATTTTAGTTCTAACAAGGCAATGGATTTGAATTCATCAAAGTCTCTCAAATAAACATACAATAATACTGAAATTTCTTACCACAGGTATGATAGTTGTAGCAATGTCTGGGAACTTGATGGAGAGTTGATGAAGAGTTCTGACCAGTAACTGCCTGTACTTCCCTGTATCCTCGTGCTCTACATTGTTTGTTTTCACCACTTCTTTTTTCAACACTAGCACCATCTGTAATCAGTTTTCAACATGTAATTATTTGAAATTATTCACAACCCGCTTATTGAACTTTATATTAATTTCTGATTGCATTTAAAATAACAAAGAGAATCTCTTTAAACAAAACTATCATGAAAAATCAAAAATCTATAAGTCTATTACATAGACTGCCTTCTCTTAGATCTGTTTCAAATTAAATGTCCTCACTTTTGTTGGTCCGACCAATGGCAAGCATTTCATATTGAAGATGTTCGAACAGCCAAAGACTAAATAGTAACACAGATGTTTTAATCAGTCCTTGACTTGAGAGACTTGAGTGGATCTTGAACTGTTGTAATGAATTATTATGATACTTGGTGAAACTAAATTTTTCTCATAAACCAAGTGGATCTAGTAATGATCTCATGTATTTGCTCAATAACAGAAACAAGAGGGCCATGATGGCCCTGAGGTCGCTCACCTGTATATAGGCCCCCCCCCCCCCAATGTTGCAGGGCCAATTTAACCGAAGGGCTTTTATTTGCACAAACTTGGTAGACACCCATAAGAAGATGTTTCATGCTAAACATCTAAGCTCTAGCTCATTGGGCTTTTTAAAAGAAGATTTTTTTAAAGTTTTTACTATACACATATAGTTAAAAACAATGACACCCCTGGGGCCGGGCCAGTTTTGACCCCAGGGCTTTTATTTGAACAAACTTTGTAGACACTTACTAGAAGATGTTTCATGCTTAATATCTAAACTCTAGCTATTTGAGTTTTTTCAAAGAAGATTTTAAGTTTTTGCTATACACATATAAAGAAAATCAATGACCCCCGGGGCGGGGCCAATTTTGACCCCAGGTCTTTTATTTAAACAAACTTTGTAGACACTCACTAAAAGATGTTTCATGCTTAATATCTTAACTCTAGCTATTTGGGTTTTTTTCAAAGAAGATTTTTTAAGTTTTTGCTATACACATATAAGGAAAATCAATGACCCCCGGGGCGGTGCCAAATTTGACCCCAGGGCTTTTATTTGAACAAACTTGGTAGACACCTATTAGAACATGTTTGACGCTAAATATCTTAGCCATAGCTCTTTGAGTTCTTTAAAAGAAGATTTTTTTAAGTTTTTACTATATGCATATAGGGAAAATCAATGACCCCCCGGGGCGGGGCCAATTTAGACCCCAGGGCTTTTATTTGAACAAACTTGGTAGACACTTATTAGAACATGTTTCATGCTCAATATCTTAGCCATAGCTCTTTGAGTTCTTTAAAAGAAGATTTTTTAAGTTTTTACTATATGCATATAGGGAAAATCAATGACCCCCCCCGGGGCGGGGCCAATTTTGACCCCAGGGCTTTTATTTGAACAAACTTGGTAGACACCCATTAGAACATGTTTCATGTTAAATATCTTAGCTCTAGCTCTTTGGGTTCTTTAAAAGAAGATTTTTTAAGTTTTTACTATATGCATATAGGGAAAATCAATGACCCCCCAGGGCGGGGCCAATTTTGACCCCAGGGCTCTTATTTGAACAAACTTGGTAGACACTCACTAGATGATGTTTCATGCCAAATATCTAAGCTCTAGCTCTTATGGTTTTTTAAAAGAAGATATTTAAAGTTTTTTCTATCGGTTGCCATGGCAACCAGAGTTCTGCATGGAATTAAATTCTTTGAACAATTTTTAAAGGTGACCACCAAAGGAACATTCCTGTGAAGTTTGGATGAAATTGGCTTAGTGGTTTATGAGGAGATGTCATTTAAAGAAAAAGTTTACGGACGCCGGCCGGCCGGACGGACGCCGGACGAAAAAGCGATCACAAAAGCTCACCCTGTCACTTTGTAACAGGTGAGCTAAAAATTCAAAGTATTAAAAAAGATGAAAAATTATAGTTTACCTCTTCCACACTCCTTGATGTCACAAGATCTAGAGCTAGATTCAATGTCTTCTTTCTCACCTCTTGATCTGGAGAGTTCAAAACTCTCAATATGTCCATAACAAGTTCCTGTAATATGTAAACAACATATTGCATCAATCTGAAAGTGATCTCAAATCTTGTTTCCTAATAAACATTTTAGTTCTAACAAGGTAAATAGACAATACCTTGAATTTTACATTGTCTGACAGTTATAATTATGAAAGAAGTATTGAACTTAATTTTAAACAAGAATTTTGCAATGATTTGTAATTTACTGGTGAAAACAAAGTGACACTATACCTGTAAGACTTTCTCATGGGCAGGAACCTCTTTCAAGGCCACAAGTCTGTCTAAGACAATCAGTTTAACATTGTTATCACTCTCTTTCACAACTAGCTCAATGTAACAACTTGCAGCAGCCTGTAATAAACACACAGTTTCAACCATATACCAAATACATTCAACAGTTATGTACATATTCCAATACAATCTACAAACAGTTTCATATAAACTCTCATACATTTACCTAATTAAACAGTTTCAAAATAATTTTACAGAAATTTTCACCATTTTCTACAAATTAATATATAGGCTAGATATTGATGTTGTTGTAAAACACTGACAAGTCTGTTAAAATAATTATTTACTTTTCATTGCACGTTAAGAACTGGATTTAATTATCAATGCTTACATAATACATTCTAAAGGTAAATAACTTTGTACAAAAAAGTTATCAAAAGTATAAGCAGTTACCTTGATGGCAGTGGGTGCACTAGACAGTGTCACAAGGGTTCCAGCAGCCTCATACCTTACAGCAGGACTTGATGAGTTTAACAGATTATAAATACATCTAATGAAACGTGCACGCTCTGATGGATTGGCATGACAAACCTACATGTACAAAACAATCAAATCAGCATCATGATACACCTGTATATCATGTTATCAACAACCTGTAAGGTCTATATTTATAACAATCCTAAGATATTTTGAAAAGAATCCTAACCTTATGAAAATTTACATAATTTTGGAAGATATTATTTTGGAATTGATTCAAAATACTTGTGAACATATCATTTTTTCTCTGTATAGAAATTTTTTATAATTATAAAAAATGTTGACAATCAAACCTTTTTAAACTACCTAAAAAGTTTGAAAATTGCCAATTTAAACCAACAAGGCAGAGGGTTCTTTCATCAGCATTTTAAAAGGTCTAAAATGTTAAGACTTTCAATATAAAAATGCTACATATTTGATTTCTTTCCTCTCTGTTAAATATGTACCTATTGTAAAGGTTGTTTTTTTTCTTCATATAAATGAACATCACCACCTACAGATGACTGGAGTTTTAACAGAAACATCAGCCAGATTAATAACTATAATTTTGCTAAAATGGCTGGAAAAATGAAATCTTGGCATCTTAAGACAATATCTAAATTTCTAAGCTTATGATATTGATGCTTACAGGCTCAGATAAGGTTATGATTTACAAATGTTACAGCTACATACCTTGTAAATAAGTTCTACAATTACAAGTTGTAGAATGTCTCCAAATGATGTCACTTGATCTATACAGCTACTTAGGTAATTCAAAGCTCTTTCCTGAAAGTAAATTAGCAGAACCTTTCAAGTTTAACCAATCATATTATATGTAACTTATACTGTAATATCTTAAGACTTAACATATTTCTAGACTATAAAATAGAAGTGGTGTTGGTTGATTGAATTATATTAAAGTTTCGGTAGACTTAAATCATTCAACACAAAACTTGTACAATAATCTTGTTTATGAAAATGCTAGGACAAACTTGCCAAGGACCATTGATATGTATAATTATGTATATACTTGGTCTGCATGTTTTAAGTCACACCAAACTGGATGTTATATGGTTTATTCCTGCTTTACTGATAAAAGAAACTCCTTAAGTGCCCCTTCATTCACTTTTAAAGCAAGATTGGACACCTGTGTAGAGCCACCAACTTTCTGAAATCTACCTGGATAGTTTCTTACATGAAAGAGTCAAAAGTCCCCATCAGGATTTGAAGGTAAGGGCCATGTGATTCTTTATCAGTGACTTACACATTTGGTTACACTGGCCCTTTTGACTTCTTCTAGAGAATGTAAAATGGACAAAATTGACCATTGATATATATATACAATCATGAATATACCTGGTCTGCATGTATCAGCATCATAAAAGCATTTCTTTTACAAGACATATCTTGCTCTCCCTCCAAATATTCAGCTATCAATTCTGGTGCATCAGGGATGAGGAAGTCAAAGTTCCTGAAATATTTAACACATACAGCTAGTTCTTCTCAAAAT
This sequence comes from Ruditapes philippinarum, assembly GCF_026571515.1. NCBI lineage: Eukaryota > Metazoa > Mollusca > Bivalvia > Venerida > Veneridae > Ruditapes > Ruditapes philippinarum. The sequence goes on from NW_026857345.1 coordinate 44,074, forward strand.
TTCACTTAACAAAATCATAAGCATGCCCTTGTAAAATCAGATGCCTACATTTGTATAGATTCATCAATGACATTAAGATGTCACCTATAGACATAAACAATGCCAGAGATCGAAAATTTCACTCGTTCACTCGTAATTACGAGTAGAATTTAAGAGAACTTGATGCAGGACGAGTATAAAAATGTTGCTAGCACATTGGATTTAGAAACTACTGGTCCTGCACAACGAGTGACTCTGAAAATATTTTTCAATGCCTGAATGCTTTCATATTTTTAATGGATTGAAAAAAAACTTGCAAAATCAATAACTTGTATAGACATTATACGGAATGTTTAAAAGAAATTTCATCACATTCATAAGTCAAAACTTATTTTTACTTCTACAATTGACATTTTAAAATTGAAATTATCATTACTCTGTGAAATTTTGACACTTAATCCAGTCACTCCTTATCCAGATACAGTTCTGCCTCAATCTACATAACAAAGTTTATGACAAATGTGTCTAGGCATAAAAAAATTGTACCGTTATTCTATTTGTAGCTGCTAGACTAGCTTAAAGTTATTTCATGACACTTACTAGTATAAGAAAACAATATAATTTTGAATTTATTTTAGGCTATGCCTCTATCCTAATAATTAGACAAATTAGCAAGATGTCAATGGCATTTATATATGTACATACCTGTAAATGGTATATATGGCTAATACTGAATTCCTTCGCACATAAGAATGTCTGTGTTTCAAACATTGTCTAATAGCTGGCATGAGGGGCTCTAGAAGTTCTGGTTCTTTCAGTTTACACAGAAATCTCAGAGTGGACCCTTGGATAAACTCATTTGGATGTTGCAAGTCCTAAAATATCATACATATACATAATGTAGTAAAATTTTATCATTACTCATATTGTTTAACATAAAAGTGCACAGTAAAGTCAAATATTTTGCCTCTTTCCAGATCATATTTATGGAGGAAGAATACCCAGACATTTCTTCTTGCATTATTTCAGTTATGGCCTTCAAGCAGACCTATCAATCTTCTAAATAAAGAGCAACATATGAACATATTAAGTTCATAAACTAAAACTTTTTCTATTTACTTTAAGCTTTATATAATTACAAGTTCTAATTCATTGATCATACATTTTACACAAACTTACCTTTCTGTATGCATCACAGACAAGGATGAACTCGTGTAACATTTTCCCGTCAGGTGTGTACTTTGGTACCACCTCCCAGAATATCAGCAGCAACTTCTTAATCATGTGATCCTGCATCGGCATCACAAAGCGGATAATTGTCATAAGTAATGATGGCATCTTCTCTCCATTTAGAATCATCTGTATCGTCTTCTTTAAAGCTTCTGTTTTAGTCTTCACATCACCCTTCTCTGTATAGTGTAAAATTAAGCTTTTCTTAAAACTATTTGTAATTCAGTAACATAATAAATATAAATATACACAAGTCTGAAAAATGTCAAATTGTTATAATGTTACTTCCTTGCTTCAGTGACTGAAAGTCTATGTTGTAAATACATGTAACCTTATCTAAAGCAGACCCGTTAAGTAAGAAAGATTTCCCCATCTTAAATAATAAATCCTATAATTAACAATGTCAAAATTGTTGAGATATTTAAGTTTGTTATAGAAATACCTGTATAATAGTCCTTAAAGATGTATAAATGTGAACTATAAAATAAATGTGTCTTCCATTCCAGGCAGTGCAGTACTAGTATTTCTATAAAATATAGCTAGATTAGATGCTGACAAAAACCAGACTTTCATCATTTTTCAACAACCAATCTGATTATCATATAAATATAGGCTTTTACCAAGGTCTGTACGAAGTTGCATCTCAGTTGGTGGCTCCGCATCAGTGGGTATATTGATCAGTGTATAACATGGCTGTTCTGCCAATGTCGCCATCTTGTCTTCTTTTCTTTGCTATAATAAAGTAATATCAAGTTTTAATAAAAAACTTAATGCAACATAATTATACAGGGACTTTTTAATGATCTCAGGTTAAAATGAATAACTTAACAAGAAGCACACGAAATTGGTGTTCATTCTAATAACAATTAAAACATTACAAATACATAAACCTTATTAAGTGTAATGTAAAAATATGGACCTTAAAACAATACATTTAGTTATACTTTTCAACAAACAGACACAGCATATTTTGGATGGTGAGTTTTTTTATGTAACATGTGTTTAATATGTGTATAATAATATGTCATTTTATCAATTTTACTGCTAGATTTTGTTTGTTTGTTTGTTTCATTTTACGCCTTTTTCCAACAGTATTTCAGTCATATAGGCGGGTAGTTTCCTAACCATCGTTCCTGGAGAGTTACACCAGTACTAGACTACCTTCCTCAGCACTAAACAGTACCAAAGCATCTCCCGGGGATTGAATTCACTAGATCCTTTTCAAAGTGAATGCTTACTTTTTTGTAAGAAAAATAATTGATTTTATATATGAAACATTAGAATAGATGTAATATTCTGACCAAGACCATTAAATATATATTAATGTCAAACTGAACAGAACAAAAACAATAAAACTTCAAGAAATGTAACAAAATAGATAGTGTACAATAGATATATAAGAGTTCCTTACCAGAAAAAACAACAAATTAATATTTGAACAAAAATGTATGGCCAATTGGTTGGTACGAGGGTTGTTCAAAAAGTAATAGGACTGCAGCTCTTCTGTTCACACTTTTAAATTTACGTACAAAATTTTACATGAGACAAATATCGGAACATGTTCTCTATATACAGTGAAAAAATCAAAACTAAATGTAAACAAATGAAATTTCTGTGAAATTTTCAAATGACAAGGGGTTCGAAACGCGGCGCACGCTAACAATACAATAATTGACGTTCATGACGTCGTAAAATAAATCGAAATTGTAATAAGCGTCAATCTTTCTGAAAGTAGTCTCCCTAGTCTCTAGGTGTATGAGTCATGTAACTTTTACTTTGCCTCATATGTGGAGATGAAACAAGAAAAAAAGCGATCACATTCTCGTTCCACTGTTTCAAAAAAAAAAAAAATAAATAAATGCCCGATAGCCGGCCATTCTCCGGGTTTTCTCGTGTTTTTTGAGTAACCTTGGAACTCAATAGGACTGAAAATGTTAAAGCAAAAGCAATTTATTTTATTAATTTACTCATGTCATCGTATGTTTTTAAAACAATATGATTATATACAGAACAATAAAGATATTTCTCAATTGAAAAGTATCCTTTTCTACTTAGCACAGTCTATCGTTTATTAAAACAAGTTTTCGGAAACACTACTAATTATTACCGTTAACTATTACATTAATTCATTGATTACGCGTATATCTAGTTAAATACAATAAAATAGTGTTTATAACAAATGTCTTATTAACAATCCTTTGGTTAAAACTGAATAAGTAGACCCGTAGCAGATACAAACAACGATAAACAGTTCGCGAACCGTTTACCGTGGATTCTTTTGTAGCGCTTTTGCAATTGACGTCACTAACGTCCCGTCAATTTTCAACTTTCATCCTCGCCCTTTCTCGTTAGTGATCTTGTATTTGCAGTTTTTTAATTGCTTGTGCCAGCTGAAAACAAGTGTCCTGATGGCAGGATAATTGTCCTTTGTTTATTTAATCATTTTGTATGTATCTGAATGATAATAGTCAATCTGTTGGCAAAATTTAACGATGGCACACATTTTCTGTTTGTTAACAAATGTCATATTTCTACATCTAACGCTATGACCGCTGCTGTTCAAAACTTTATAAATAGGCCATTTCATGTCCGAATGACGTCAAATTTGGACATAATGTCACATTAATATATTTCAACGTATTGTTGGAATACAAGGGAAAAGAAATTGTTATTTATGAATAAATTAGAAGTAGATCTTAGCTCTAATAACTATATTTATGTGCTGCGCCGGGTGCGTGTTACCATGGTTATTCAATAGCAAAGGAAAAGCGCGTTTAGCACAATAGATTAAAAAACTTATGTTTAATTTGTAGAAAACATTTTACGATTGCTGAAAATATGAACATATTCTAAATTGAATGAAATTTGAATACGTAAGACTCCCAGTCCTATTACTTTTTGAACAACCCTCGTACAACATTATATTGGTATTATGAAATATATTATAATGATTTGTAGTATGATCACTTTATTTGTCCACCACAAATAAAGCTGGTAATCATCCATGATCCTAATACTGGGGAGTGAAGCTGTTAAACTCTAAACCTGCTGAATTTCTTAGTCCAGCCTTCATTTATGGAACTGTCCATTCAGGGATTTTTTAAGGATTTTGGGAGCATGACCCATACCCATGGAATTGGGAATTTCAGTGGTATTTTGTTAAAAATTGGGAAAAAATGCATGACTGAAATTTTACAGTGATTATTTATGGATACAAACAATTACTGTCAAGGATGGCATCTTCAAACATTTAAGCACTATTACAGTGAAGGAGCCCTTATTTTCAAAGATTTTAGAAATTTTATTAAATATTTTTACTTTGTAACTTTCAATTGGTACTTGTTTCCTGTGGACTGGGTTTTCAATTGGGAATATGACCCAATAACGGCTATAAAATAAGCCCAAAAAAAATCCCTGCCATTATCAATTTGGGGATATGAAGATGGAAATTTTAAGTGAGTCAGCCAACAATAATTATAGGGTCAGATTGCATGGAAGTTCAGGCTGGCCTGGCTTCAATTGATAGTAAAAAGTAAAATAATAACAACTTTCAATTCCAGCAGGGCAAGAGTTAATTTAACATACTTACCATTTCTATACTTCTAAAAACTAAAATTATTAAACAAGCAATTATCATAGTATTGCCATAGGAACTCTGGAACAGGACCGCATATTGCGGCGCATAAATCCGAATCCGTACCAGCTTTACATATTGTTTGTCCGACCTTTGAATATCTTTTTATATTATACGAGCGGATGGTCTTTAATTATCTTATCTCAATTTAATATAATCTGCTAATTTAAAAATCAGTCAAATTTACGGTATATTGAAAAAAGAAAAGGAGTGACATCCGCCATTTGCCGCAACGTTCGGCGTAAGTTATCCCCCTTGATATGCTTGATTTTTGTTTTAATTTTTCTAGTACTCTCTTGAATATTTATCTATGGATCATGTTTTAATATTCCTTTTTTCATTTAGGCAAAATCTATTAGACCATATTAGTAAAGTGTCTGTTTTCTCCATGTAAACAAATCATAACACGAATACGCCCGTTATAATGCCGACTATACATGTCAAACACTAGTGCATGTCAACACGTGTAAACAATAAACCGTTACGATACCTGATAGTTGACAACGATAACAGGAACAAAATTCTGAAAAAATAGTTATCAAGTGTAGCCAAAGGGGGAAAACTCATGCCGAACGTTGCGGCAAATGGCCGATGTCACTCCTTGTCTTTTTTTATAATACCGTAAAATTTGACCAGTTTTAAAAGTAACAGATTGGGTTCAAGTGATAATATATTGTTTGAGGCCATATGCTCGGATAATACTTAAAGATATTTAGATGTTGCAGAAACGTTTTTTAAAAACCGTTACACGATCAAAAATATGCGCCGCAATCTGCGGTCCCGTTCTCGAGTTCCTAGGAGTATTGCAAGAAATCCATAAGTCCCCTTCCAGTTAGAACCCCATCAACATTCTGAAGGGCCATTGGCCATTCACTTAAGTTTGAAGTTTGAAAATAAATACCTTAAGAAATAAAGAACTTTTAGTGAAAAGGCCTAAAAACTAGAATCAGAAATCTTGACTAGATTGCCAACGTTTGTTAAGTATGACAGCTCTCAATATATAATCCCTATATTCAAGATTAAAATGATGTGTATAATTTCCATTCTACCATCTATCCATATTTTAAGTTTCATAAAAATTTTCAGCTTTTTTTGACTAAACACAAATATTGTTATATTTGCCATGTTTAAAGCCTATTTGTTGCCATGGCAACCATTTTTTTTTTCAAAATAGGTGAAAAGAAAAAGACATGCATAATCTCCATACTGCCATCTACCCATATTTCAAATTTCATAAAAATATTTTCAGTACTTTTTGCATTATCACTAGATCCAGTTTATGTGTTAAATTTGCCATATTTTCAGTCTATTTGTTGCCATAGCAACCAGAATTTTCAACATAGGAAAAAAAGAAAAAGACATGCATAATCTCCATACTGCCATCTATCCATATATTATATCAAGTTTCATAAAAATATTTTCAGTACTTTTGGCGTTATCACTGGATCCAGTATTTGTGTAAAATTTGCCATATTTTAAGTCTATTTCTTGCCATAGCAACCAGAATTTTCAACATAGGAAAAAAAGAAAAAGACATGCAAAATCTCCATACTGCCAACTATCCATACATCAAGTTTCATAAAAATATTTTCAGTACTTTTGGCGTTATCGCGGGATCCAGTGTTGTGGACTGACGGATGGACAGACAGACAGAGGGTAAACCTAAAGTCCCCTCCGGTAAACCAGTAGGGGACTAATAAATGTTTAATAATTCTGGTCTTAACAAAACTGTTTAATTCAACAAATGTTTAAATCTGACATTTTATCTCTCATTATGTGATGCTTTTTTGTTTGTTTGATAATTGACGTCAGTCCTTGTGTAAATTTTATTGCCAGCTGGACATGACTTACGATAGTTCGGGCTTCCAAAACTTTATAAGCCGCTATTTAACATTTTTGTTTTTCATCTGATGTGGCATTAAAGTTTTGGATTAGACCCGTTATGAAACCTTACCAGAATAACAGAAGTTGATTTATCCTTATTTTTCACTTGCAAATACACTTGACCCAATCAATTTTTGTGCATTTTACGATAAAAAAATTATTTTAATGTCGTTCTATACCAATAAAAGTATCAAAATATTAATACCGTCATTAAAATTGAATATTTAACTGTAAAACATCAATTACGCCGGCTACAGTCGGCCATGACATTTAGGTGTCATGCGAGACCTCGTATGACGTCATTCGCAGGCACCGATTAGAATAGAGTTGTAACATCTTTGTTGACATGATTTCGATATTTTTATTCAAGATAATGTTTTTATTTATCTTCATTAATTTTTTAGTACTTTAAATATGATTTTATTGAATGCAAAAGTCAGTAAATCACCTTTTTCAATATCTTTAAAAAAGTAATTTATAAAAATATTGGAAGCACATGGGTTTGTAAAGGTCAATCTCGTAATCACGTGGTCAAACATTTTGGCAATACGGCAGCCAATTGCCGAAATTTTTATCTGTCGGAACTATTAGGTAGTTTATGTTCGTAATAAGATTTTTATTTGTCCATCATTGGCTTATCAACAGATTGCTTCACTTTACTTCATGGCATGTTCGATGAATGAATACAAGCGTGTCAGATTCCTGGCACAATTATTGGTGGACTTTCCCTCCGGGATTATCTTCAGCGTTCACGTCATGTCACTGTGATAGTATATAATTGGGTACGCTGAAGACATTAAGCTAGACATTCGATCTATAGACAGTTTGTGGTAAAATAATTTGTCTTGTCAAGATTTTATTATTAACAATTGATTATTTGCAAAAAATAATGAATTTAATTTTCAATATTCAGGTGCGGTAAAGGCGGTTCCACAATTGTGTCTCTATAAAATTATTGGTACGAATAATTCTGGAACGAATCCTTTGACAAGTCACCGGTTTACAGTTTTTGGAAACATAGGAACACCAAATTGAATCAAAATTATGCTTTAACTAAAAAATATCTGTCTTACATCTTCAAGACTTAAGATTAAAATATAATTACCAGTATCAAATGACAAGTAAAGTTAAGCCTTTCACGCTAAATTTCTGAAATATATCTGTCAGGGACGTGGCGAGATCTCGCGTATCAACGGCAGATATGAGATCACTAATCTTATTTATGCGAAACGAACTTAAATAGCGAAAATTAACCTGTAGTCTTGATCTTGCTGAAAGCATTATGCAACGAGAGTAAAAAACGTCAATGTCAGACATAAGCAGAACAAACAAACATAATTTACTATATATTTATTATTGTCATTTATAACTAGAAATTTACATCTATTAAAATAACTGAAGGCCAATAAAAATAATAGATATTTAAAAAAATAATGTAGTATTTCAATCTGCACAGTATACCACCAAGTGGAAAAACATCTTAGAATATTTTATATATTACTTAGTTATTCTTGCAGGAAAATGATACAGGTTTCTGAAATCTGAAATAAATAAATAAATAAATAAATAAATAAATAAATAAATAAATAAATAATAAATAAATAAATAAACAAATAAATAAATAAATAAATAAATAAATAAATAAATAAATAAATAAATAAATAAATAAATAAAATTTTATCCAATTTTTGTTAATAAAGATAAAAAAACATACTGACCAGTACATCGTATCCTGATATGTAAAAGAAATCAGAGGACAAACAAAAATTAAAAAGAATTTCAGGAAGAAAGAGTTAATAATCATGACTACATATGACAATCTTTTTATAAGTTATTATTTCTAAGCTTATATGCAAGACCCGTCCGGTATTCTGTCTGGAAACTGGAAAGTTCTGATTAACTTCATTTTAACCAGAATTCTGAATTTTTTCATAATTTGTTCTCAATTCAAAACTTTATTTTGTCTACAAAGTATTGATTTACTTCATTTTAATAAAAGTTCATCTATCATTTCATATTTTTTCTTTATTTTACTTGTCTGCAAATCCAAAACTATATACCGCCTGCAAAGTATTGATTTACTTCATTTTTATCAGAATAAAACTTTTCAGCAAAACTCAATCTTATTTTTCTTTTTTTGCAAACTTGGAATACGTACATAGATAGTGGATAAATAAATTCAACACTCAAATTCTTAAGTAAAGAACAATTGAAAAATTCAACCTCGCCAATCCTTTATTTCTACATTTCAAATACATGTCTTATTTAGTTTTATTGACATTTTAACCATTTTTCAATCTATCTAAAGAGGATAAAATAATATTAAAAATGTTAAAAACAGGGGCTGGAAAACTAGGGTGAGACATGTTCGATGCTATCTATGGCTGCACTGAACTACTTTGGGATAGGGAGTAGGGCAAGTGTAGGGGGTAGGTGGTTCCAGTGGAAAGAATGAGAATTTATAGTAGTACATGTATGAAGTTGCTGTGAATAATCCATAACATAAAGGACAGGTTATAAGCCTCTTGAACCTTTTTCCGCACTAGATGTTTTATGTCACAAAACTTTTACGATCAGCAGATGATCATGATTTATTAACCTTATTAAAGGTCCGGTTTTTTCTGACATATTGGTTGACCCAGGGAAGGTGATCCCTATTTGAAGTTTTTTGGATGGAATCCTTTTTTCAGGAAGAGAGTTTAGAGTATATGAGAAATTTTCCCACAACTCCTCTATATTTAGTGCAGAGTATTTTCCATTTGCTTCATAACCTGGTGGTAGTCTTTTAGTGACTGTTTAATGTTTTGACAGTTTGCTTTTTTATAAAGGCGAATCATACGAGGCTTTTGGTAACTTATCCTTGCGGAAGTCTTGACTTTCACTTCAACAATATTGTGGTTACTGATGCCTGGGAGGATATGAACCTTGTTTACTAGAGTGAGATTTTTAGTGATGAATAAATCAAGGATGTTATTTCCTCGAATAGGGAGGTTGACAATTTGGGTGAAGTTGTCATCGTTAAAAAATTTCCGATGTTTACGCTTATAGATAATACTACAAATGTATATATACATGTATTTTTACATATAGTATTCTGGAACAACCAAAATTCAATCAGTTGACTGTTTTAGCCAGTAAATAAATGGAAGGGAAAATAATGCTTTAAATTTATTTTAGCTATCAATGCTTTTATTAACATTTATTCATTTTAAGTTTGGTAGATTTTTTAACAAGTCTTGATCTTTCTTAAAAAACAATAAAAACGACATGACCCACTCGAGTCACTCCTAGGACTATTTTAACCTAAGCTCAAACAGCAGAGTAATCATCACTGAAGAATTTGTTCAAGATAAATCAGGGCTAGTAAAATTGTAGAAAATTTCACAAAAGTTTTTTCTTCAAGATTTTTAAAAACCTACATTAATGGTATAATATATGTACAATGCAATGCATTAGCATGACTACTGTTAATGTGTATAAAAGGGGCAGTTAAAGATGTCACTTCTTAGTACGCTATTTGGGTTGCAAAATGATAAATGAATCCAATCATTACAGCCATTTTACCTTCCCCACTTTATAATATTACCAAATAAGGAATCTTGTCTAGATATGCCAGGTGGTATCGCTTACAAAAATTTATTCTACAACCATCACATGAATTAAACTTGATAACAATTTAAGATTTGATTTTAGGACCCCAACGTAAAGTCTGATAAATATTTAGTGGCAAATGGTAAAACTATATAAACAATACTTTATAAAAAAATTAATTGCTTGCATTTATTTACCCCTATTCTAAACAAGTGACTATTTTGATATAGTTAAAGTTGGAAAATTTACATTGTTTCATATAAAACGAACAGTTTCTTGTTTTTCTGATAACAACTGACAGTTAATCAAGAATAGCTTTTCTGCAGGAGTGGAAGTTAACACAACGTGTGACTTTATGCAATTTAGACATGACATCAGCGTTGCAGAATTAAGAACGTTTTTGAATTTAGGTTGTGACTGAACATTGGTTGTTTCGGGATTATTATTAAATTAGCGTATATAGGTAAATTGATTTACCGGCGGCACGAAATACCCAAATATACCAAAATACACCCAAATATACCCAAATATTTCCCATATATACGCAAATATAGCAATATTCATTTTTGTTTGTATAAAATACAGATTATAATGAAAAAATGAATTAATATTTATAACATAGTATGACTTAGGCGGCTGTAACTTTCATTCAGATGTTGTAAGAAAATAAACTTGTGACATAAATTTGCTTATCTACTCGATCAGTACAGTAGATTCATTAATGAATATACTTGCAATTTAAGATAAAGATATGATAATATTTGTTGTCTACATTTATTTATTTATTTTTTATTTTTTGGTATAACTTTGTTCAAATTTCATACAAGTGTCCATCGTATTTTTTTTAAATTTTATATAGCTTTAATGGTGTAGGCCCTGTACTATTTTTGGTTCTAGTCCAACTAATTGTACTACACGACGAGATACACGGCAATATCTCGCCCAGAACGAAAAATCTCAGAATAAAGCTTTGACACTTCAATATATTTTGACTAATTTTGGTTCAAAACACAGCACTTGATACATGTAGGAAAATGTATATTTGTGTATGTTTGATTTAATCTTAGTGAATGTGTATATTGTAATATAAATCCGTGTTCAAAATATAAACAGCATTTTTTTTGTATAAAACATTTACTTTTAGTATATTTGGACAATATTTGTGTATAATTGGACAATGTGTGTGTATATTTGGGCAATATTTGGGTGTATTTGGGTATATTTGGGTATTTCGTGCTGGTAAATTGATAGTGTCTAGTGTCTGTGAGTTTTTGTAAACATATACATGTTTGAAAACATGTAAACTTATTGAAAAAAATTTATGTATTATTGTTTGCAAAATCTAAAACTAATTTCGTCTGCAAAATCCTTCTTTGCGAAGTATAAATACCTCTTTTCGGATAAAATAAACTTTTCGTTTTATTAAAGCGCATGACAGTCAAATAGAAAGTAGAAACATAGATAACACAATATATTTTGTCTGTATTTCAAAGATCCCATCGTAACGAAATGGATGCTGATGGGCTTCCACTTGTTGGGCCAGGCGTAGACTACACAAAGGTACATCATTAAGTAACATACAGATTTGGTCACGCCCATTATTTGATTGAAAGAAGTTCGTCCTTAAACTATGTCGTACCTTTCTTTGCTAAAAGTGAAAATGCCATTGTTTAAGAAATTTGTATTTTTTTTAAGTTCCCGGGAGTTTTAAAATTGATTTTACATTATAATAAAGCTTATTAATATACGCCCCTGTTTTTGTTTTGAATCACAAATAAATAAAATTTAAAAGGGGCAGCATATTTTTAAAATTATCTTTTTTAGAACTGAGTATAGGACAAGATTTTTATGATTGATCCATAATTTAAGCATTAAAATTGAATTTTGTGACAATAAATGTTATAATATTTAACACTGTTAATGTTGTCTGGTATAATTTATTTGATTTTCCCATTTGATTTAATACAGAACAGGAGAGAACATGGTGTTAAACAATGAAATATATGATAAAATAAAAAGTAATAACCAGTAACATATAATTATGGGCCGAGTTGACCCTAGTCAAAATATATTGACGTGACAAAGCTTGATTCTGAGATATTTTCGTTCTGGGGCAGAATCTCGCTTTAACGTCAAAACCAAAAGGAGACCTTTCTGTGGTGAAACGTGGATTTCGATGTTAATGTAAAAATGCAGACAATTTAAACTAAGAATCTATTCAACAATACAATTTTAAGGAATCAACAGCACAAAAAGTGCTAGACTATCAACTTAGAAGTAAGTAAACCACGTTAGTTTCATTTCACCGTCTCGTTTGTGTACCAACGCCGCCATATTGTGATGTTGCTACAGTAATGTAACATGTACGCTAAAAATCGATATTGTTCGGTACCGCGCGTGAATGTTGTCATTTTTTTTTGCGTGACAAAAAAAATATGAAAAACTGTTAAACAGTGCTTATTATTCTTTAATGTTGTTATTATTAATTATATTAATTGCTACATTAAAATAAAGCGCCAGGAAATAATCTTTAACTATTTTTTCTAATTGATTGAAATCTTTCAAATGATGCGGAGAAACTTTTAATTTAGACCTCTTTTTTATAAACATGTTTGTTAAAGGATAAACAAATACTGTATTTCATTAAAATTTATATTGTCACCACTCTGTAGTATTATCTATGTTAGAATAATTATGTTAGTTACAACGTATTAAAATCAGCAACTCCTTGCCTAGAAAGATTTGTTTTACAAACGTGCATTACGCTATGAAAGATTTTTTGAATTCAAATGGTAAATTCTTGCGTTAATTTTTCATTCCTCAACAGTTTTCAGAAAAGTAAAACTCTTTACGCCGAGCGCCCATTTTTCGTTTGTCTGCGTGTACATGTACCATTTATCCTTGTAATAAAAGACTATAATCATAGCATATGCCGTAATGGCCTGGATATTTGGGTGTTGTTTAAGCGATGTTCCAGAAAAGTTTTTGTTCCGGTATAGAAAATATCCAACCATGTATTTATTTTTGAAACGTTACGTGTCAACTATTCCACAACGCCGACACCGGTACGCTGACCAATATACACTTCGGAAATGTTGACACTGCGCAGTTCTGTTTCTTCCTTACTTAAATTCTTTGTGTCAACTTAACACTTATAAGATTAAGTTTTGGATAAATTTGATTTAAAGAAAATTATTTAAATTGGAGCCGTGATTCCTATCCGGAATCAGTTAAACAATTTTCCAAATTGTAAAGAAAAGTTATTTTTAGATTGTAATTACATGTATTTAATTTTCAATTTATAATTATAAATATACTTGATGATTCATTTTAAAGACGATAATCTTATGCTTAAATTTCTTTCTATAATTCATTTATGAAAATTGTTTAAACGGTGGTAAGAATTTAAATGTGTTACGGCCACGAGTTTCCTCGGTATATTTTCCCGGCTCTGAATTAACGCAAGATATACCAACTTTTTAAGTTTTGAGTTGTGACATTTAATATTTAGGAACTATTTTCTGTTTTTCTATCTAAATTCACTAGAATGTTAAAAATTATTGAAAAAAAAAGAACTGAAGAGGCGCCGTGTTTCCTTGCCAATTTTAAAAGTTCGTTTTCCAAAGCAACAACTTTAATACTTGGGGCAGTAGCAATCTGTATCATATAATTGTTTAAAATGAGTAAACGTGTTGCATAACCCTTAAATCTTATATGATTGGACAAGAATCAAAGAAATCACAGACACTTTGGGTGTGTAGCTCAAAACGCCTTTAAAATCCAAATGAAATGTATATTTGTCAACGTCGTCGGGTGCCACGTTTGAATTTGTCGAAAGATTTTGTAAATGGAGTAAAACGGCGATAATCTCGATGTTTATTTCGGCTGTTGCGTTGTTTATACTGATGTGGAAGTTTAAAATTGACCATCATCATGAAGAATTATATCTTCTGTGTCTGTGGGTCAAAGGATTATGTGAAAAATTTGGAAACGGAATAAAATACATGGTGTTTTTGACGGTAGATGTGCGGATTTTTTCCGGCGAACATTTTTATCTTGTGTATTATTATAGACGTTAAAATATGATTTTTTTTTCAAAACGGCTTATATTAAGTATTCTTATATATATACACATGATCAGTACATGTGCTGGGATTGACAAATATGCATTTCTTTATTTTAAATCGTTTTGAGTTCCACACCCTACACCCCTGTGGCGCAGCGTTTTGTTTATGTAACATTGTAAAATAACCGCCTTGATTCTTCAAATCGCACTTCGCCATGCGTGTATTTTATAAAAAAAAAAATAATTTCTAAGACGCCATAAAAGTGAAATGTATGGAATAAATCTTTACTGCATACCAACATTATGAAAGTCTTTTGCAAAACAAAAACAACAAAAAAATGAAGCGGGCACCTGTTTCATGAAATAAATTTCCGAGTATTTTTCCCTGTACCACGGTCATTTTAAAACAATTTCATGCCTACGTGTGTGTGCGTGTGTGTGTGTTTTTCTTTCTATAATCATCTTCAGAAAGCTTTTTGGAATAAACTAGCAAGAATTATGGACCTGCGTGGATAAGAAAATAATAATAAAAAAATCACATGGAATGTTGTTTCCGCACATACATGTATAATGTCGAGGCACCGCGTTTGACATTTATTCGTTTTATACCGCGTTTGACATTTATTTGTTTTATTATTGATAAAAAATATTTTGAACATTGAAAATATCCTTTAATAGTTAATCAACATTAATATAAATAACAGACTGTCAAATTCCTTAGAATGGCGTCCTCTCGTAGTCGCTAAGGCACTAGGAATCCGTTCGTTGCTTTTTAAACATATAAACCTTGTGTTTCTGCTATTAACATATTCCTATTTTCATCATAATCATGGGGAAAAAATCTAAAGTTACCAATAGGTCCCATGTCCTATATTTACTGGGAAAGCTGAACGAAATAATTTTTTTTATAAACTAGAAATTATTTTGTGAGGAGTCCATTTACAGAGTAGCTTTTCTAAAAAGATAGTGATGATTCTGATATTTCTAAGAACGCTCTGACAATAACGAATAAGTTTTGCATCTATCCCAATAAAATAATATTTTGATCCTTTCATAGTTTTTTAGTTTTTTTTGCATAAATAAATGTCTTAAATATAACATTAAACTTAATATTTTACTTAGAGTGTTTCAGCGTTTCTCAGTAACGCAGTACCGCATACACACCAGTGTAGTTATCAACAGTGTATTTGTCACATGACATTAGCGGCGATGTCTTTTTTTGTTAGTACATGTGTTTACATTTCTATCAAAATCGTTATGCTAGGCATATTTTTACAAATTAAACATGGAATTGATGTAGAAAATGAATAATCTTTAAATGTATCATAACAAATTTATCCAAATATGAATTCTAATATGATTTTAGACGGTTCAAAGCTTGCGCTCAAAATCCCGGCGCAAATTTCACCACAGTAAAGGTACTTTTTATGTTGTACGTAGAGGCGAGATATTGCCCAGACACGAAAATAGCACAATATCTCGTCGCGGAGTACAATTAGTTGGACTAAGTTGACCCGTGCCGAGTTGGTATATGGCTGAGATGACTCGGGGGACCAATTTAGTTTTAGGGCTGAGTTGACCCGGATTCACCTGATCTGCTGATCACTGGTGCTCAGACTCAGAGCTGAGTAGCACTTGTGATGGCATTTGTCTTTTTTATTCTCTGATCATTCAAATGTGTCATTATCCAAAATTCTCTTTAAATTTTTATATTGGCACCTAAACATCATGATCACTCATTCAATCAGATTCTAATCAAACTAAACAGGAAAAGTCTTCAGGTAACCATGTACAAAAGTTGTATTTAGGGTGGTACCAGCCTGGTCCACAAGTATGTCAAAGGAGTTATAAATAAGACATTATAAAAAATTAATTGTCATGTATCATTGTACCTTTCAGGTAGAATGTATTAATCAGAAGAGAATGGTTGCATTTCTCAATCATTTTGTGAGTCACACTGCCGGATTCCTGAACAGGTTCTCATGTGTTTGTGAGGAGAAACTGGAGCATTTGTCACACAGAATGCAACAACTTGAAATCACTATGAGTCTTCTAGAAGCTAAGGTAAATATACTTCTAGAAAACATGGTATCTGACATGGCTTATAAGGAAAGCCTTTATGCATTGTTGCATCTAGAATTTCAAAATTATGGGGGATTGTCCCCCACTCAACTGAAAAATGTGGGGGATTTGAAAAAAATGTGGGGGACATACATTTTTTTTACAATATGACCTACCGAAAAGAATAATTTATTTTACACATGTACGTTTAAGCATTTTTGACAGCTATCGTAGAAGACCTCTTTTGATTTTGGGGTCACAAGGTCAAAGGTCAAGGTCACATTACCTTAATACTGAAAACAGTTTCCTGAGCATAACTTAAGTTCCATTTGGCCAACAATATTCAAACTTCATAGGATTATTGTCCATATTGGGTAGAAGACCCCTATTGATTTTGGTCAAAAGGTCAAAGGTCAAGGTCACTATTACCTTAAAACTGAAAACAGTTTCCGGAGCATAACTTAAGTTCCATTTGGCCCACAATATTTAAACTTCATAGGATTATTGCCCATATTGGGTAGAAGACCCCTATTGATTTTGGAGTCACTAGGTCAAAGGTCAAGGTCACAATTACCTCAAAACCAAAAAGAGTTTTCGGAGCATAAGTTATGTTCCATTTGGCCCACTATATTCAAACTTCATAGGATGAGTGTCCATATTAGGTTGAAGACCCCTATTAATTTTGGGATCAAAAGGTCAAAGTCACTAACCTTTATACGGAAAACAGTTTCTAGAGCATAACTTAAGTTCCATTTGACCCACAATATTTAAACTTCATAGGATGATTCTGCATTGGGGTCACAAGGTCAAAGGTCAAGATCACTATTACCTTAAAACTGAAAACAGTCTCCAGAAGCAGAACTAAAGTTCCATTTGGCCCACAATATTCAAACTTCTTAGGATGATTGTCCATATTGGATAGAAGACCCTCATTGATTTTTAATAGTTTCCACTCAATAACTTAAGTGTTAATCAACCTACAGATGTAAAATTTTATAGGATGAACAGCTAATTCCCATGTCTTACAAATGCTTCATCCTTACTAAAATAAAACACTTCCGGGCATATAATGCTCCGCCTAGCGGTGCTCTTGTGTTAATTTTGCCCTCCTTTTTGACTGTACAATGTAGGTTAAATGTCCACTACACAATGATACTGAATATGTAAAACAACTTAACAAAAATGTATTGAGCCAGATATTTTAAACGTGGTAGAATAATTTCCATTCCTTGAAAAAATTCATTATTGTGTTTGTTTGTAGAAGTTGAAATTTGTAGAAGTTGAAAATAAAAAATCAAGTGATTTGAAACATGAAAAAACTATCATGCTCAATTACTACTCATACCCTTTACATTTAAAGAATGATTACTTTCGATAAGTTGGAAAAATAATCTTTAAGGTCAGTAGGAAAAGGTTAAGGTCACTATCTCACCTTGATGTAAAATTTTTTAACAGAATTTAAGATGGAGCAAATATATGATGTGTACTTATTAGACTTTCTAAAAAATTTTTATAATTATTAACATGACTGTGAATAGAATATTGATCATTGTCAGTTTGTTTTATTATGTAAGTTTTAATATACAAGTGTGGTTTTTAAATGTATTTATATAAACATTTAGTTTTAGACAAGCAGCTCATTTGTAAATGGTGATCATGTTTTGTTTTGGATTATCAATTTTTAGATTTCATCTATACCTGGATTAGAAAACGTTACAGCAGCTAGTAGCTCCACCAGCGGACCCACACCAACTACCTCTGATGGCGCAGGAGCCACAGCACCTCCTCCAGCCCCCTCTGTCCCAACCAGCGCCGAGCCACCCGCTGAACAGGTAAAGGTCTAGAACAAAATACTTTGGCCATAATATAGTATAAAGCTGCTTTGATTTCATGTATAAATTTTGATTGTAATCAAAGAATGGAATTGTGCAGAATAATTTCTTTGTTATACAAACTTTTAACAGGTTATATGGCATTTCTTGGTTATATGACCATCAAGTAGCAGCTCAGACTGTAGAAACTAACAATGGTTTAAATTTGACCATATAACCTGTCAAAATCTATATAACTGGTAATGTACAAAGAATTGTACAGAAAAAAGGTATCTTAAAATACTATTAATGTAGATGGACTGTTGCATTCAGCATGATTAAGTTGTTATAGGAACATGGCCAACTGGCTGATGATTAAGAAAGCACTTAGTTGGATCTTTATTTATTACCTTGTACCACATGTATAAACTTGTAAACTATCTCAAGACATAGACCAGTGTTTGACACTTTTTTCTTTATACTGGTATTCTCTTGGCTGAATTTGTCCTGAATTTTCGTCACTCATGCTCAGATTCAGAAGAATTGTATAGGAAAAGTTGTAACTTACTTGTTGAAACCAGAATTACAATAAATGGAGCTGGGTTGTGAATCCAAGGCAGTGATTAAATTAATCATAGATAACATGGATGTGGATGAAATTCGGTTCTAAAGTTAAGAAAATGCACTGTTTGCTAAATCTTCTTGTAAAAACATATGAGCCGCGTCATGACAAAACCAACATATTGGGTTTACGACCAGCATGGATCAAGACCAGCCTGCGCATCCGCGCAGTCTGATCAGGATTCATGCTGGTCGCTAACAAACCCTATTACAAGTAGAGAAACTGATAGCAAACAGCATGGATCCTGATCAGACTGAGCGGATGGACAGGCTGGTCTGGATCCATGCTGGTCGCAAACCCATTATGTTGGTTTTGTCATGGCGCGGCTCATATGAACATAAAACATATGTTGGAGAGAGTTTTTTTTGGAGAGAGTTTTTTTCCTGACTTCTGATAATTAAAAATAAAGTAACAAAAAAAACCTATACATATTCGATTTTGTTAGCAGTAATATGATAGTAAAAATGTTCATTGACATGCAGATTTTATTACATTTCAGCCTACGGGGGATAATGCCCCTCCGCCCCCACAACCTGAGCCCGTAGCCAGCAATCCTGTATCACAAGATCCAAGATTTGTTAAATATTTCAAAATGGTGAAAATGGTATGTAAAATTGTTACTTTAATGTCTGAGACCTAGTAATTTTAGAGTAGTGTAAGTTTAATCTAAAATCAGTAAAAATAAACCAGTAAAAAGTAAGTCGAAAATATAAAGTTATGCTAGTCTCCCTTGTTATGATATGTAACATAAATTTAATTCACTAGAGCAAGGAGGGTATTGAATACATTACAAAAACAATAAAAAAATTGGAAATTGAACAAATAGTTTGATTTTAATTATTAAGTTTATTACTAAGCATTGTTAGCTTGACTGTACAAAGTATGAGTGCTGTCTTACTCACCCCTATGTCGGAGTCTGCATTAGATTTCTGATTAAATTTTTTGTGCAGTTAAAAAATATTTTTATACTGTAACTTCTTAATTTCTTAAGGGATTAAATTTAAACTTCATATACTGTTTCTTTTATCTACATTATATGTGTTAAGTTTCATAACTCTAGCACCAATATTTTTGGGATTACCTCCCCATGAATTTAGAATTTTTGTTAAAAATTGCTGTTTTTCTGTTTCATTATTACTTCTTTATTTGTTCAGGGATTAACTTCAAACTTCAACTATAAGTTCCTTATCATCACTCATGTCATATGTGATAAGTTTTAATACTCTTCCAGAATTATCACCCTCTTGAACTTAATTTTTGTCTTAAAAAATGTTCTTTTGCCATGTAACTTCTTTATTTCTTGAGGTATTAACTTTAAAACCTATTTTCAGGACCTGTTTCTTAAACTTTATGTTTTTGCAACTGTAATAAGTTTACATTTCCATTGTACTATTTTAATCAAATGTTGGTACTCTGAACTGATACAAACCTTATAACATACAATATTTGGTGTAATGATTTACATTTGTTATATAGGGAGTTCCCGAGTCTGCTGTAAAAATGAAGATGTCAGCAGAAGGGTTGAACCCTGACCTACTAGAGTAAGTAATCTATATAGATATGTTGTGTTACCTTAGTGCAATAATGAGTTAACTCCTATTAAATTATATAAGGAGTGAAGTTAACCCATTACAGCATTAAGGTGACAATATATAAGTTGTAAAATTATCTATATTATATGTTTGTATAAAACTATAGTTTGTAAAATGCTTAAATTCCTTGATGCAACTTTGGAAGCAGGGATGGGTAAGGTAAGGGGTGGGGTGGGGTGAAGGGGTTTGACACTGGAACTAATTTGGCTTAAATTGCTTTAAAGCAATCCAAAAAGCAACTTCTTTAAGCATTGTTGATTCAACCTTTTAATTTCTGCAAGAAGTTTATTTCTGCTGTTTGTGGAAGACAATGAAACTACAGATTTAAAACCTGCAGAAATTTATTCTGTTATATCTGTATTTGTTAAATTTTGGCTATGCATTTGAATGTTACATTGTTATATCATATATATTGTTGATGATTGTTATATGATACAGATTATATCTTATTTCTTATTTCAGTGATCCGGATGCCCCTGCCCCAGCTGGTGGAGCAGATAATAATGATGATGATGATGACTTTAGTGATAGTAGTGACAACCAATCAGATGACAGTGATGATTTTGATTGACAGGCTTGATTCTATATTTAGGAACAAATTGAAATATGATATATATATATATATATATATATTATATATATATATATATATATATATATATATATATATATATATATATATATATATATATATATATATATATATATATATATATATATATATATATATATATATATATATATATATATATAAATAGTAGCAAATTGAATATGATTTGTTTATACAAAAATTTTTAGTTTGTAAATAGCAACAAATTAAACTGTTTCTACATGAAATTCATTATATATATAAAATTAGTTACAAACATATTGAGATGATTAACTCTCTCAGATGATACTGTTGTATTGGTTGATTTACAAAAAAAATTACCATTGTTATAGTTATTTATTTTGATATATGTTTATTTAGGAAAAAAAAACACTAATTAAACGCTCCCTCATCCTCTCTCCCTGATTCATTTGAACTTAACCCTGTTGTAGACAACCTTAATTGGTAGCCATATCATTTTTAAAATAAAAGCATTATTTTTGTTTGCAACATATTTCTTTACAAGTGGTACTACATGTACAGTAATATGTGACCTTCATTCTTAAAGGGCATTGATCTCTTTTGTCAGATTCTCAGAATTTGAAAATTTCATTATAATTGTTAATTTTAAAGGTTATAAAGCTATATCTTATGAAATATTTTTATAAATTTATCAAGAGTAAAATTTTATTACTTCAGTATCATATGGTCAAATCTTGAAAAGAGTTGTAAGATAGAATGTCTCTGTTATTTTATAGATCTACACGCAAACAGAAAAAAATGTTTGGCAACAAAATATTATTCTGCTATTTAAAGTAGGGTTTTATCTGTTTAGCAAGTGCCTAATTGCATTAAAGGCAATTTACTACCATGTTTATTTTATACAGGCATTTTGGAAGTATTCAATTTTAAAATTCAAACAATTATTTTCGAAGTAGATATATAGCTTTATACACTTTAAAGTTTAAATATCAGATTGTTTTACTTAAGTAATGAAACTTGTTTCAGAAGGAATATATCATTTTGTAAATTTTGTAATTTATTATGAGAAATGTATGTAAAAACCAAACTTGATTGATTTAATTCTTCAAGTTGAGTGTACATGATTAAATACAGTAAACGTTGCCATGGTGTGTTTACCCAAGTGATAAAGCAAAGTATGAAGTGCTTATCAGTTTATAAGTGTGTTGTAAATATTCATATTGACAAGAGGGACCAGTGCAATACGATAGACTAGTTATTGATCAATATTCATTTATTTTCTTATTAAGATTTCCATTCATTTTTTAAACACAATTTGATGAGAAAGATTGTGTGACAACAATTATACGATCGTATGATATCTAATTGCTCTTGTTGATTGATAAATCTATTTCTGAAAGGCACGTTAACAGAACAGAAATGTGTATTTTTATCTTAAATTGCCAATATGTGTTTTATACTATATTAATAATAGCTTTAAAGCATGTCCTGAAGAAAAAGGTGCTGAATGTGATATAATTTGTCATAAAAGTAGGAAAATGTAAACAAAGTGGTATTTTGACTGCCATTGAAAATACTTAATCACTATAATTGTACTAATTGCCAAAATCCTCATGAAGTAAAATATGGTTCAGTTATATTGCAAATAAAAAAAAATTTTGACACGAAGAATTAAACATTTTTGAAAAATAAAATTGTGTTGGTTAAATGAGCCTTTAACATTATCATGATCATAAAAAAAGTTATTGGAATGTTATTGATTGATAAGGTACTTAAAATCATAAGTATATTTGTTTTACCAATGGGATGTCTGTTTTATAAAACAAATATTAGGTATTAATAAATATTCATACTGTATTACGTAAATATTTCAAAATGTACTTTTATTAAAACGTTTAAGTTTCGGGTAGGAGAAATTCTTACATATTTGAAAAAAGTAACAATTTTTAATCATAAAATCACGAATATTGTTTTTGACTGTCTTGATATTTGAAATTATAAATAAATTGATATGAATTAATACATATTTAATGCTTTTTAGCTCGACTTTTGTATGAAAAGGGGAGCTATCCTACTCGCCCCGGCGTCGGCGTCGGCGTCGGCGTCGGCGTCACACCTTGGTTAAGTTTTTCGTACCACCCCACTTTATTTCAGAAGTATTACAAGTATGGCTTTGAAACTTACCATACTTGTTCACCATCATAACCTCCATCTACAGACAAGAGTACATAACTCTGTCAAGGTTTTTGACAGAATTATGGCCCTTTTTTGACTTAGAAAGTGTATTGAGCTTGGTTAAGTTTTTTGTACCACCTCACTTTATTTCAAAACCATTGGAGGTATTGCTTTGAAACTGACCATACTTGTTTACCATCACGACCTTCATCAACAGACAAGAGGACATAACTCTGTCAAGGTTTTTGACAGAATTATGCCCCTTTTTGACTTAGAAAATACATTGAATATGGGTAAATCCACTTATTGCCTTAACCCTTTGAGATATTGCTTTGAAACTTTTAATGCTATTTCACATCATTTACCCCCATCTGTACGCAAGAGAAGGTAACTCTGTCAAGGATTTGTTTTAAAAATTAAGGCCTTTTATCGACTTAGAATCTTGGTTAAGTTTTTAGTACCAGTCCACTTTTTGACTGAACTGTTTGAGATATTAATTTGAAAGTTGGAATACTTGTTTACAATCATGATTCCCAAACATGTCCAGGAGAAGGTAATTCTGTCAAAGATTTTATTTGAATTATGGCCCTTAACTGTCAATGTTTTGTATTATAGGCAAGCACTAAAAAACTTAAAAAATCTAAAAAAATTCATTCCTATCCACTTGTTCACTTTACCATAAATTATGTCATATAAACATTGCTGTAATATTCAAGGGTATCAAACAACTAGTTCACTTTAAAAATACAGAGATTCTTGTATTGCCTTTTACTGCAAAAACTTTTTTTATTGGCAAGCAATAAAAAAGTCGAGCGCGCTGTCTTACGGACAGCTCTTGTTTTCTCTTTGATCTGCTGTTAGTCATCTACAGTTGTGTCATATACCTTATTATATGCCCTTCCGAGTTGACTGGAGTTGCCCAACACAGTTGTCAGTATGAGGGGCATATTTTAATTAGTGGCAACAACTCAATTTAACCATGATTTGCACGTGAAAGTGCATGTATAATATACCATTGGAAAGGTTATTGATTTTTCTAACCAAAAGTCTATCTTCGCACGATTTGCACGTGCAATGGAATTTTAGCAGGACATTTAAATACATGTGGTCATATATATATATATACTGGTTGTAAACATGGCTGAGCTGCATTGTGATTTGAGAGGCGAGCAAAGGGCTTATTGCAAATTTAGCGCGTCAGAAATAAAATCGGATCTAGATTTAGTTCATGGAGAAAATTCCCTTCCATGTCGTTCAATTGCTAGGTGGTTGTCAATGTTTAAGGAAGGTAGAACTAATATTAAGAAGGGTACCCGCCCTAGGCGGCCAATTTCCGCTACCTCTGAAAAAGCATTGTCAAAGTCATGGTTGATGAAGATGCAACATATACCGTGGAGGAGATAAGTGACATATCGGACCTTAGTGCGTCGTATGTGTTTTTATCTTGAAAGAAAAGTTAAAAGTTAAGGTAAGTGCTCCGATTTGCTAACTTCAGACCAGAAAAAGGACCGGGTTTTAAAAAACCTCGGCCTGTCAAAGGGGATGGAACGTGGCTTTATTTTTTTATGAACCCGACAAACTAAGTAACAAAATGTGGGAACGTGAAAACAGCGATCGCTCAATTGTTGCTCGACGTAGCAAAAGCGTTAAAATAGTTGTGTACGCTCTATTTTTTTTTACTGTAATGGAATTGTGGCCCGTGTTGCTATGCCTGAGAGGGGTAGTGACTGTAGTTTTGCAAAGCAGAGTTGAAAGTAGCTCTGCCCAGAAAGGTTGAAAGTAATTTTGCCCTACAGAGTTGACAGCAGTTTTGCCCACCAGAGTTGACAGAAGTTTTACCCAGCAAAATTGAAAAAAGTATTGCCCAGCAGAGTTTAAAGTAGTTTTGGCCAGCAGAGTTGACAGAAGTTTTGCCCCGCAGAGTTGACAGTAGTTTTGCCCCGCAGAGTTGACTATACTTTTGCCCAGCAGAGTTGAAAGTAGTTTTGCCCAGCATAGTTGACAGAAGTTTTGCCCAGCAAAGTTGATAGGAGTGTTGCCCAGCAGAGTTGACAGAAGTTTTACTCAGCAGAATTGAAAGTAGTTTTGCCCAGCATAGTTAAAAGTAATTTTGCCCCGCAGAACTGACAGAAGTTTTGCCCAGCAGAGCTAATTATAGATTATCCCGCACAGTTGACAGTAGTTTTGCCTAGCAGAGTTGGCAGAAGTATTACCCAGTAGAATTGAAAGTAGTTTTGCCCCGCGGGGTTGACAGAAGTTTTGCCAAGCAAAGTTGAATGTAGTTTTGCCCAGCAGAATTGAAAGTAGTTTTACCCAGCAGAATTGAGAGAAGTTTTACCCAGCAGAGTTGAAAGTAATTTTGCCCAACAGAGTTGACAGCAGTTTTGCCTAGCAGAGCAAACAAAAGTTTTTTCCCGCAGAGTTGACAGAAGTTTTGCTCAGTAGAGTTGAAAGTAGTTTTGCCCAGCAGAGTTGACAGACGTTTTACCCAACAGAATTGAATGTATTTTTGCAAAGCAGAGGTGAAAGTATTTTTGCTCAGCAGAGTTGAAAGTAGTTTTGCCCGCAGAATTGACAGGAGTTTTGCCCAGGAGAGTTGAAAGTAGTTTTTCCTCGCAGAGTTGAAAGTAGTTTTGCCCCGCAGAGTTGACAGAAGTTTTTCCCAGCAGAGTTGAAAAAAGTATTGCCCAGCAGAGTTGAAAGTAGTTTTGCCCAGCAGAGTTCACAAAAGTTTTGCCCAGTAGAATTGAAAGTAGTTTTGCCCAGCAGAATTAAAAGTAGTTTTGCCCAGCATAGTTAAAAGTAATTTTGCCCCGCAGAGTTGACAGAAGTTTTGCCCAGCACAGTTGACAGTAGTTTTGCCTAGCAGAGTTGGCAGAAGTATTACCCAGTAGAATTGAAAGTAGTTTTGCCCCGCAGGGTTGACAGAAGTTTTGCCAAGCAAAGTTGAATGTTGTTTTGCCCAGCAGAATTGAAAGTAGTTTTACCCAGCAATGTTGAAGGTTATTTTGCCCAACAGAGTTAACAGCAGTTTTGCCTAGCAGAGCTGACAGCAGTTTTTCCCCGCAGAGTTGACAGAAGGTTTGCTCAGCAGTGTTGAAAGTAGTTTTGCCCAGCAGAGTTGACAGACGTTTTACCCAGCAGAATTGAAAGTATTTTTGCCAAGTAGAGGTGAAAGTAATTTTGACCCACAAAGTTGACAGAAGTTTTGCTCAGCAGAGTTGAAAGTAGTTTTGCCCGCAGAATTGACAGGAGTTTTTCCCAGCAGAGTTGAAAGTAGTGTTGCCTCGCAGAGTTGAGAGTAGTTTTGCCCCGCAGAGTTGACAGAAATTGTTTCCCAGCAGAGTTGAAATAAGTTTTGCCCAGCAGAGTTGAAATTTTTTTTGCCCAGCAGAGTTAAAAGTAATTTTGCCCCGCAGAGTTGACTGAAATTTTTCCCAGCAGTGTTGAAAGTTGTTTTGCCCCACATAATTGACAGAGGTTTTGCCCAGCAGAGTAAGAAGTAGTTTTGCCCCGCAGAGTTGACAGTAGTTTTGCCCAGCACAATTGAAAGAAGTTTTGCCCAGTAGAGTTGAAAGTAGTTTTGCCCCGCAGAATAGACAGACGTTTTGCCCAGCAGAGTTGAAAGTAGTTTTGCCCACCAGTGTTGAAAGTAATTTTGCCAAGCAGAGCTGACAGAAAGTTTGCCCAGGAGAATTGTAAGTATTTTTGCCCAGCAGAGTTAAAAATAATTTGCCCTGCAGAGTTGACTAAAGTTTTGCCCAGCAGAGTTAAAGGATTTTGCCCCGCAGAATTGACAAAAGTTTTTCCCAGCAGAATTGACATAAGTTATGCCCCGCCGAGTTGACAGTAATTTAGCCCCGCACAGTTGACAGAAACTTTGCCCAGCAGAATTGAAAGTAGTTTTTCCCAGCAAAGTTAAAAGTAATTTTGCCCCGCAGAGTTGACAGAAGTTTTGCCCAGCACAGTTGACAGTAGTTTTGCCTAGTAGAGTTGGCAGAAGTATTACCCAGCAGAATTGAAAGTAGTTTTGCCCCGCAGGGTTGACAGAAGTTTTGCCAAGCAAAGTTGAATGTAGTTTTGCCCAGCAGAATTGAAAGTAGTTTTACCCAGCAGAGTTGAAAGTAATTTTGCCCAACAGAGTTGACAGCAGTTTTGCCTTGCAAAGCTGACAGCAGTTTTGCCCCGCAGAGTTGACAAAAGTTTTACTCAGCAGAGTTGAAAGTAGTTTTGCCCAGCAGAGTTGACAGACGTTTTACCCAGCAGAATTGAAAGTATTTTTGCCAAGCAGAGGTGAAAGTAATTTTGACCCACAAAGTTGACAGAAGTTTTGCTCAGCAGAGTTGAAAGTAGTTTTGCCCGCAGAATTGACAGAAGTTTTACTCAGCAGAGTTGAAAGTAGTTTTGCCCAGCAGAGTTGACAGACGTTTTACCCAGCAGAATTGAAAGTATATTTGCCAAGCAGAGGTGAAAGTAATTTTGACCCACAAAGTTGACAGAAGTTTTGCTCAGCAGAGTTGAAAGTAGTTTTGCCCGCAGAATTGACAGAAGTTTTTCCCAGCAGAGTTGACAGTAGTTTTGCCTGGCAGAGTTGAGAGTAGTTTTGCCCCGCAGAGTTGACAGAATTTTTTTCCCAGCAGAGTTGAAATTAGTTTTGCCCAGCATAGTTGAAAGTATTTTTGCCCCGCAGAGTTGACTGAAGTTATGCCGAGCAGTGTTGAAAGTTGTTTTGCCCAACAGAATTGACAGAAGTTTTGCCCAGTAGAGTTTAAAGTAGTTTTGCCCAGCAGAGTTGAAAGTAATTTTGCTCAGCAGAGCTGACAGAAAGTTTGCCTAGGAGAATTGTAAGTATTTTTGCCCAGCAGAGTTAAAAGTAATTTTGCCCCGCAGAGTTGACTGAAGTTTTGCCCAGCAGAGTTAAAAGGAGTTTTGCCCCGCAGAATTGACAGAATTTTTTCCAGCAGAATTGACAGACGTTATGCCCCGCAGAGTTGACAGTAGTTTTGCCCCGCAGAGTTGACAGAAACTTTGCCTAGCAGAGTTGAAAGTAGTTTTGCCCAGCAGATTTGACAGAAATTTTGCCCAGCAGAATTGAAAGTAGTTTTGCCCAGCAAAATTAAAAGTAATTTTGCCCCGCAGAATTGACTGAAGTTTTGCCCACCAGAGTTAAAAGGAGTTTTGTCACGCAGAATTGACATAAGTTTTCCCCAGCAGAATTGACAGAAGTTATGCCCCGCAGAGTTGACAGTAGTTTTGCCCCGCAGAGTTGACAGAAACATTGCCCAGCAGAGTTGAAAGTAGTTTTGCTAAGCAGATTTGACAGAAATTTTGCCCAGCAGGATTGAAAGTAGTTATACCCAGCAAAATTAAAAGTAATTTTGCCCCGCAGAGTTGACAGAGTTTTGTCCAGCATAGTTGAAATTAATTTTGCCCAACAGAGTTGACAGATGTTTTGCCCAACAGAATTGAAAGTAGTTTTGCCCAGCAGAGTTAAAAGTATTTTTGCCCAGCACAGTTGAAAGTCATTTTGCCCCACAAATGTTTTTAGAAGTTTTGCCCAGCAGAGTTGAAAGTAGTCTTGCCCAGCAGATTTGAAAGTAGTTTTGTCCTGCAGAGATGAAAGTAATTTTGCTCCACAGAGTAGACTGTAGTTTTGCCCAGCAGAGTTGAATGTAGTTTTGCCCCGCAGAATTGACAGAAGTTTTGCCAGGCAGAGTTGAAATTAGTTTTGCCCCGTAGAGTTGAAATAGTTTTGCCCTGCAGAGTTGACAGACAGTTTTGCCCAGCAGAGTTTGAAAGTAGTTTTACCCAGCAGAATTGGAAGTAGTTTTGCCGGCAGAGCTAAAAGTAATTTTGCCCTGCAGAGTTGACAGAGTTTTGCCCAGCAGAGTTTAAATTAGTTTTGCCCAGCGGAGTTGACAGAAGTTTTGCCCAGCAGAGTTTAAAGTATTTTTGCCCAGCAGAGTTGAAAGTAATTTTGCCTCCCAAATTTGACAAAAGTTTTGCCCAGCAGAGTTAAAAGTAGTTCTGTCCAGCAGAGGTGAAAGTAATTTTTCTCCACAGAGTAGACTTTAGTTTTGCCCAGCAGAGTACGCAGTTCTTTCTAGTAGTAAGACCTTAAAATGCTTATTACTCATATGGCAAAGAATTATAAACCAAGCATTGTTTGTGATGTACAAACTTTAAGATAGTTATTTCCATAGTTACGTACGTAGTATGTAGGAAACATTTAATGTTCACTATTCCGATGAGAAACTAAGGGCCATCATAAACGTCTATATAAAATGTTCTATTCATAAATCATTCTCATATATAATTCATGATCGGGTGTGCGTTGGTCAAAACACTTATGAACTTAGATATGATGAAAACGCAATAAAATGTTATCAATGAAATATTGAGAAATACTGATGAAATAAAATGAACATTTCTTTTTCCCGTATATTCACGGTAAAAAATATTTTACACTTCAGTGAAACATATTTTTGTATTTTCACTGCTGTCTTGCCAATTACTTTAATTACAAATTTAAAGGGGAATGAATTCTTTCGGATCGTAAGCTAGGTCACAAAGGAGAAAAAGTATTTATCACATACTCGTGTCGCTTTTGCGGGTCTGTATAAACGGTATTGCACGATGGTGATTTGACGTGATGAAATTCATTCAAAAAACTAATTCGTTTAAATTACCATTAACGGTTTTTATTTTGGATAATTGCGATAAATAAATAGAATATTATATTTGTGCAGCTTTATTACTAAATTTATTGAACTCGTTAAATCAAAAAAATGTTATGCTCGCCAGAGGCTCGTATAACATCATTTTGAACCTTCACTCATTCAATATCCTCTATATAATCAAACAGGATCTATTTTCAACTCGTGGTATGAAAAGAATCGTATTTCACTCGTGGATATGACAAAAAAAAAACACAAAACAAAAAACGCAATACAATATTATATTATGTCCCAGCTTTTACGTCTTAGTTATTAGACACAGTGGAAAGTTCTGCATCGAAGCACAAATAGCCAAACAACTTAAAAATTCGTTGCATTGTATACGTTTAACATGAACAAAATATATAATTATTGTCGGACGTCGGGTGTCCTCGATTCGACTCTGTCTTTGAGCTAGAGCTGTCATCGATAGAGACAATATCGATGTATCGTTGATATTTTTTTGCCGATCAATAATCGATACACATTTTAAAAAATCGATACTTTTGACTAATTAATTAAATGAATAGAAATTATAAAACAAGAGGGCCATGATGGCCCAAAGTCGCTCACCTGTATATAGGCCCCTGGAGCGGGGCCAGTTTAAACCCCAGGGCTTTTATTTGAACAAACTTGGTTGTATATGTATGCATATATATATATATATATATATATATATATATATATATATATATATATATATATATATATATATATATATGTATATATATATATATATAATATATATATATATACATACATATATATATATATACATACATATATATATATATATATATATATATATATATATATATATATATATATATATATATATATATATATAATATATATATATATTAAATATATATGTGTATATATATAATATGTATATATCTAAAAAAAAAAATCAAGCTAATGAATGACCCCCGGGGCGGGGCCAATTTTGACCCCAGGGCTTTTATTTGAACAAACTTGGTAGACACCCATGAGAACATGTTTCATGCTAAATATCTTAGCTCTAGCTCTTTGAGTTCTTTAAAAGAAGATTTTTTAAGTTTTTACTATATGCACATAGGGAAAATCAATGACCCCTGGGGGCGGGGCCAATTTTGACCCTAGGGCTTTTATTTGAACAAACTTTGTAGACACTCATTAGAAGATGTTTCATGCTAAATATCTTAGCTCTAGCTCTTTGGGTTCTTTAAAAGAAGATTTTTAAGTTTTAACTATATGCATATAGGGAAAATCAAAGACACCCTGGGGCGGGGCCAATTTTGACCCTAGGGCTTTTATTTGAACAAACTTGGTAGACACTCACTAGAAGATGTTTCATGCTTTATATCTAAACACTAGCTATCTGGGTTTTTTCAAAGAAGATTTTTAAGTTTTTGCTATACACAGTCATATAAGGAAAATCAATGACCCCCGGGGCGGGGCCAATTTTGACCCTAGGGCTTTGATTTGAACAAACTTTGTAGACACTCACTAGAAGATGTTTCATGCTTAATAGCTAAACTCCAGCTATTTGGGTTTTTTTAAAGAAGATTTTTTAAGTTTTTGCTATACACATATAAGGAAAATCAATGACCCCCGGGGCGGAGCCAATTTTGACCCCAGGGCTTTTATTTGAACAAACTTGGTAGACACCCATTAGAACATGTTTCATGCTAAATATCTTAGCTCTAGCTCTTTGAGTTCTTTAAAAGAAGATTTTTTAAGTTTTTACTATATGCATATAGGGAAAATCAATGACCCCCTGGGGCGGGGCCAATTTTGACCCTAGGGCTTTGATTTGAACAAACTTGGTAGGCACTCATTAGAAGATGTTTCATGCCAAATATCTAAGCTCTAGCTCTTACGGTTTTTTAGAAGAAGATTTTTTAAGTTTTTCTTATTGGTTGCCATGGCAACCAGAGTTTTTAATGGAATTTAAATTTTTGAACAACTTTTAAAGGGGTCCACCTAAGGATCATTTCTGTAAAGTTTGGTTGCAATTGGCCATGTAGTTTAGGAGGAGATGTTGTTTGAAAAGTTTGACGCCATTTTTTGAAGGACGCACGACGCACGACGCACGACGCACGACGGACGCAGAGTGATGACAAAAGCTCACCTTTGAGCACTTCGTGCTCAGGTGAGCTAAAAATCACCCAAAACACATACAGAACAGTCATTTATGTCTAATGTTATGCTTTTATTATATAGTGGAAATATTTCATAGCAATGGTGACAAAAAATATTGTTTGGAAAAAAAATGCAGTGGACAATACACTGTACAGAACATGTTTTTAACTGAAATAATTTAAACAGGTATGAAAGTGAATGACAGACACATAATTATAGGTTATTATCGATATATCGGTGTATCGTTGATTTAAGTCATCTAATATCGATATATCGTTGATATGCTTTGCACTGAATCAATGACAGCTCTACTTTGAGCCATGGTCTCCATATAGAAATGTACTTACCAGAGGAAGCATGCTCCCATAAACCCCTACCCATAGTGTGTATGCCGGACTAGCAATCAACATATGTAACTGATCCACCTTCTTTCTCTTCTCTCAATTAAGTGGCAATCAATATAACATGTACATGTATGTGTATTTACTTTCTTTGTATAGATCTTGTTTAAACAAGTAATTTAGATTAGATACAGGCCAGATTTATTACCATTTTATGGGTTTTATTTTGTAAGACGGATTTGTTTTGAGTATATATATACATATGCATTTTAACTATGTCATTGTTGTCACAAATGCATTTATGTATTGGTTGATGTCGATGTGCTGTATATGCATTTTATAAGACTGAATAAATTTTCTGTTCTGTTCTGTTTATGTACAACATACAGGATATGATAAAGAAAGTAAAAGCTACCTCTTTCCACGAGTTCAAATGATAACCCGACCTTAATGAAATTTCCATTTTAAAATTTATACACAAATGTACTTAATTTTTTAAGTGTATTCCTCCATCGCGGCCATCTTTCAAATGGCTGAATTATTATATGATTATATTGTATAAAAAGTCATCTATTTATCATTTTGCAGTCGCAGATGATAAAGAAAACGGGCAAATCTTGGGTTCAGGACAAAGGACATGTCCCCCCATAATTTGTTTGACTTCATTGATAAATGCCATTTATACTCCGCTGGTGATTTACTATTATGTAGAACAGTTTTACTGGTTAAAAAAGAAAGACCCACCCCCACAAAAAATTCAGACCAAAACAAAAATATTAACAACGCAAAAATTCAATCATAACCTAAAGTACATATAGTTAATGATGTCTAGAGCGTTTTTAGGAAATTTGATACTCTAGACACAAAATAAAGTAATAACATTGTTTATATAGATTTTGAACTTACCCACCGTTTTACAAGGAATAGGACAGGTCAACTAAAAAAGGCCACTATCATAACATTATTTGGTTTGGGTTTATAGGTTTTATTTGGTTTGGGTTTATAGGTTTATAGTCCTCAAAATTTAAAGAATAAAATTTTGTAAACATTTTATGAGCACAATGTCCAGTAACTGAACATGCATTTGCTTACATACGAGTCAAGGAATATAGATACGTACAGTAAGGACTATAATAAATTCACGACTTATTTGCTCTTGTAGAATTTCCCTAATTATCATTAGTTAAGATTAATATTTTAGTTATATTACATAGTAAAGTATGGACATTTATACATCAAACACCCATTTATCCACGGTCAGATAACCTATCAAAAGTCTTTATAACGAATTTAAGGAACATTAGAGAGTTATGTTTGGTGTTTTCCTATCATCAATATCTAAAAAAAAGACGAAGCTGCACTGTTGAAAGAATACTAACATTTCATATGATTTGCCTTTTTGCTTATTTGTATTTTTAAAAAATTGGAATTTCAATCGATAATCCATAGTTACTGGTAATCAATACATATGACATAGATCATTGATTTTTCCTCATTTTAATTTGGAAAATATTTTGTTTGAAGGAGTTGTTCATTTAATATGGAGGCTACAATGAAGACAATTATCCCGTGCCTATTACTGATAGCAGAATTTATTCCCGGTAAGTTTGTATTCTATTTCCTATTTTGAACTTAATGTTTATTGGCTTAATGTTCATAATTTGAATTAATGGCGTTACTTAAGCAAAAGTAGTAGATGTAATTAGACAGAAAATCGGTAAAAAGGAGAAAGAACAATAAGATGTTGAAATATTTCCCATTTTAAATGAAAAGTAATCAGGAGACTGCCACTTCGATACTATTGAGTATTCTATTAAATATATAAGTTGTATTTTGTTTATTAGATAACGTATTATGGAATAAGATGTTGTATCCAATTTATACATCAGGCAAAATATTTAATCAAATTTAAACTCATGAATAATAAACATATAATGTTTCCCCCAAAGAAATAATCATTTTTCTTTAATTATTTGAAGCATATATTGGACAGTGTTATGAATATTACATGTATATAAAAGATATATTGGGCATTGTTATGAATATTGTTCAAAAGTTATATTGGACAGTGTTATGAATATTATTCAAAAGTTATATTGGACAGTGTTATGAATATTATATAAAAGATATATTGGACGGTGTTATGAATATTATTTAAAAGTTATATTGGACAGTGTTATAAATGTTATTTAAAAGTTATATTGGACAGTGTAATGAATATGATTTAAAAGGATATATTGGGCAGTGTTATGAATATTTTTTAAAAGATATATTGGACAGTGTTATGAATATTATTTAAAAGATATATTGGACAATGTTATGAATATTATGTAAAAGATATATTGGACAGTGTCATGAATATTATTTAAAAGATATATTGGACAGTGTTATGAATATTATTTAAAAGATATATTGGACAGTGTTATGAATATTATTTAAAAGATATACAACACTGCCTGTTTTGTAGGTGTGATTTCCTATGAATATTGCTCCAGTTACAGATATTGTGACGATGGATACTATTGTTGTGAATATAATACCAAATGCTGGTAAGCTTATACAAATATATTTGTTATCTCTCCGCTCCCTTTATTTGAAGTTTAAATCATAAATTAAATCAATAATAAATTAAATCAATCGTAAATCAGAGCACTGTACTTGTCGTATACTGCATGCCTATTCATAAAGATAAGAAAGGTAATCTGAATGCATATAATCTTCAATGGTGACGCCGATAGACCGTAAATATTTACTTTAGCTACAGAGCTTACATCATGCAAAATTACTAATCAAACATGTAAATTGAATATTCATTAAAATATTATAGTTGCTCCTAATTCTTCCTGGTTTCATCTGAAATAATGCGCATACAATTACACATGTATAAACTAGAATGAAAAAATGTTTAGTTTCAAACTGTTTTTCAATTTTCGACGTGTTAGTTTCCAGTTGAAGACGCTCAAACAAACCGAGCCGCAACATTTCAATTTAGCCGTTTTTGGCGTTCTTAAGGGATTCGACTATTCTCTATGTAAATGATACACGGCAATTGACATTTTTTTCTGACCACAGTAATAAATACGATGCATTATTTTATATTCTTCCATTACATGATTGTTAATTGTATAGGCTATAAATGTGTATTGTCATTTTATGCCAAATTTAGAATATGTTACATTGAATTGAAAAAAGAGGGAGGGGGAGGTAAATGATATATCATAAATTTGTTTACTAATAACCGTTTATATTGTTTAGTAAACGGACATTAAATTTTTGTAGGGTAGGGCTCCATTAATGTTGAAAAAAACTTTTGGCTCTATTCCGCGGTGCATAAGTATAATTATGATAAAACAGGTTATCGACCTGAATCTATTAAAATATTTGGCGCTTTTAAAGAACAAAAACAAATAGTTAAACTGCTCAAGAGCGACTGTAGCTAAGTAACCTGTGAGGACTTTTTAGCTTCATGAATATTCATGTATTCACAATTTTACCCGTGCGCATTAACGTTTTCAACATATGGAATTCACGACATGACCACTTCATCTACATAAAATCACGTTTTCACGATTTCAACTTCACGAATTAAAACTTCGTGGATTCACGTTTTAAACTTCACGATTTCAACATCACAAATTTACGGTTTCAATTTCGAGAATTACGATAACAACTCCACGAGTTCAATACTTAATTTACCTTCATTAAGTTGAAATTGTTAATATACGGAAATGAAATCACGAAGTTGAAAACATGAAGTTCAAAACATGAATTCGTTAAGTTGAAATTGTGAATTCGTGAAGTTGAAATCCTGAGTTCGTGTGAAGTTGAAAATGGAATTCATGAAGTTGAAATTTTAAATTCATGAAGTTGAAATCGTGAATTTGCGAATTCTGTAAGCTGTAATTGTGAATTCGTGAAGTTGAAATTGTGAATTAATGAACCTCCGAAATCAAGAAGTTGAATGTCACCACCGAACTTTCATAGTGAACATATAACTAACTAAGTCTTTGAACTATTTTTCGTAGGCACACGCCCGTTTATTAAGATAGACGTGATGTCGAAATGAATCGTTAAATAAACTTTATTGAAGCCAGTTTATGCACAGCAGACAAGCAGATTTTTATTTCAAGTTCAGGCCTACTCATTGTATGAAAAAAATGTAGCTTGACAAAGACTAATACTATGATCATTTACTTTTTAGCTCTGATAATATACTGACAGTTGGAGCAATAATTGGTATAGTTATAGGATGTATCATCTTCATCAGCTGTGTCGTTGCTGTAATATGCTGCTTAACTAAACAAGGTCATCGACAGGGACAAGTCGTACAACCGGTACAAACAGCTGGTATGTGTAAGATTGAAAAATCATATATTTTAGGCAAAAGTTATGATACTTTTATAATTGTCGATGATGGCAACATTAACTCATTCTCTTCCATTCGTTATAATTCTTTAATAGTATATGAGTATAAATTTTAACACTTACTAGTAATAGATGACAATTTATTTGACCCAACTTATCCATAAGAAAATTAGTTATTTTTATGGCAAATTGGTTCATTACACAGAGGAACTTTGTTTGAAACAAAATTACATTTTACACAACAAACAAACAAATTTTCTTGAATTTTCATGCTTAAATACAAGTTAAAATGGAATTTCGTTAATATAAGCTTGAATATCAAAATCTGTTTTCCCCACTGGTAGCCTCAATTTCAGACGAATACCTCATAAATACATAAATTCTACAGCTAAAAAATAAGTTCAAACCATTAAAGTTAAATGGCGATGATGTCATTAATTTTTAAACAAAAACTATGAATGATCGCACGTTTTAATAATTAAAACAAACAGTCCAAGCAGATGAATAAGTTACAACCACGCAGAGCTTAATTCTGCGAAACGGCGAGAGTATATATTAGGCTACCCTAAGCCGCCATGTAAGCGACCGCCACTTTTACAGTTATTGCTACATTGAATTCTTAGATTTTACACGTGTAGGACATGTCATTCTTCACATTGAATTATGTTATTGAATAATGTGAAGAAATAGCCTAACTTCAAGTTTTAACAATTCAAGCAAATTTTGAAAATGATATCTCAGAACATTTCTATGAAACAGTGTTTGCGTTAGAAAGGTCTTTCCGTGTCGTTAAATTGTCTCTCTGTTGCGTTAAAAGTGCTTCCGTTGGGTTAGAAGTGTTCTTCGCTGAATTGAATACAAACGGGTTAAGCTGGATATGTTTTATGTATATGTATGAATTCATGCACTTTTTGGAAAGTAGTAAATCCCGTTTTCAATGTCATTTGATACGTAAGTCTAGGAAGTAGATTTAAATATCATTTGGTAAATAGATCTAGCTTTAAAATTTCTTTTGATGTGTCAGTCTAGCTTTATGTGAAACGTTTGAACCGTATCAATCGTAAACAATGGTAAAAATATATCAATACTTTGTGCTATCATATATACGAATATATGTTTGAACTGTTTCGATTTGAAATAAAATGTTGTGGATCAAATATAAGTTGTTTATATATCAAGAGTATAAACATAATTATTACACAAATTAACACAGATGAGAAATTAAGATGAAAAGTTTATGTGAAGTTTTAATATAAAATTATCATATTAGACCTACTGTATATAGTATATTTTACATGCAGGTGTAGCAGTCATAACAACTGGACAGCAACCTGGCTATGGTCAACCAATGTATGGACAACAGCCAATGTATGGTCAACCACAAATGTATGGTCACCAACCTTTCGCGCAGCAACAATTTGGTGCCCAGCCGCCACCATCCGGTGATAAAGCGGGAACCAGCGATCCTGCATTTCCCCCGCCACCGCCAAATTACTAGTGCGAAAAAGATGGCAAAACTCAATTTTCTAAACCTTTATATTTACATATGTCTATGTCTTCCTTATCAACGTTCCATAGTGCATACTCTCTTAAAGATGTTTGGAGGAAAGTATTGCCAAAAATGTATATATATATATATATATATATATATATATATATATATATATATATTATATATATATTATATATATATATATATATATATATATATATATATATATATATATATATATTTATTAAACAGTAAAAAACTGTTACTACTGATGAAAACCGAATGTTCACGTTTCCATTATTTTAAATATCATAGCGCTTTGGTGATATGAGTAAAATGAGACATGTTTTACATTCATCGTGCAACCCTTTCCTGTTACTTTTTTAAAGTGGTGTACCAATGTTTGATTAGATGAACTATTTCAATGCTCAGGTAGTGTCTGAAATTTTGAATCCATCTGTAGTAAAGAGCAAAATCAATACTTAAAGAACAATGAAAAGAGCAACAAAGGGCAGTAAAAATACTTGCAACGCAAAACTTGGGCTTCAATATCCATAAACGTCTACTGTGTAACAGTGGAAATCTGAAATGAATCGATTCGCCACCAAATAGACATGTGATGTAGAAAATCAATTGATTTATTAAACACTGTTCTTTATTCATAGATTATTGCTTCAAAAGTATCTGAAAACATAATTAGTTTTAGAAATATATTTGACATTTCACTCTTATTGTTTTATGGTGCACTAAAATAAGTTGTAATGAAGTAGCTCGTTTGTGACTTGAAAAAATATAGATTTATGACAGTTTTCACTATTGGAAAACTATATAAAAATTAAAAAAGAAGAAAAAGAGATGCTAAACTTTGACAGAGATATCAAAAAAGTAACAGACATAGTTGATTTATTGCGTATTTCAAAATTGTATGCTAAAAGCTAACCCAGATAAAACTTTTAAATGTTTGACAAAAATATCACTTTCACACTTATGTAAATTTTCCCCGATATATACTTCCTTATACTGACTTGTTTATGCTCGCCACAGCGATTTCTCAACATTCAATTGTTTAAATAGGACAATATGAAATAGCCTTTATGATACTAACATTGTTTGTAACAATGACCCGAGAAGGCAATGGATTGTTCATAGATTTAACAATCAATAGGAAGTTTTATAATTATTTTAGTTTTTAGATGATCAAATCATTGCATGTAAATACATTTAAATGATTTACTTATCACAGTGACATTTCACATCGATTGTTCGTAATATTGTTTGTTAATTCGTGATATGTTTTTACATATTCTTCCGTTTCCAAGTATTATGATTGATTAAGTATATATTAATATATATCTTAGTTAAGTTTTGTTGGTAATTGCTTAAAATAAGCTATTGCATATTTTGTATATTTGTATGAGGAAATAAAGTTTTACAATTATCTTTTCATTCACTACTTTCTACACAATACGCAGCTTTCAAACCTAATTTGTAGAGACGGATAGGTTTTGCTGCTGTGTACGAGTCATATAGAATCAGTATTGTACTAAACGATATATAATTACATCATTCCACCAGACGTTTGACATTTTGATAGAATTTTGTTATTTAGAGCTCAATAAGGATTTGATATGAGTTTATTTGACTCTGATGATGAAAACGATCCAAGACGGAGTACAATAGTGATTTGATATGAAATTTTTAGACTGGCAAAAACATGAAGATAAAAAGGCGGCTAAAGTGATAAGATTGAGTCATATGTTATATTGGAAGACCAATTGATGAAACGCTTAAAGTTCATTGGTTGTGCTTTATAAGATGTGAAATTAATATATGTACAATAAATGCGCTTAATTTGTATCAACTCGCATAGCTCGATCGGTTGAAGCGTGAGATTTGTAATCTCGACATTGTGGTTATGCCAAATTACACATATCCAAATGGCGTCACTGCTTATCCTTATCACGCTCAATATCTTCCAATGAGCCTTTCGATCAATTTAGTCAAGGCTAAATATCTTCCATAGACCGTCCGCCTTTCGATCAGTTTAGCCAAGGCTAAATATCTTCCATAGATCGTCCGCCTTTCGATCAGTTTAGCCAAGGCTAAATATCTTCCATAGATCGTCCGCCTTTCGATCAGTTTTGCCCAGGCTAAATATCTTCCACAGATCGTCCGCCTTTCGATCAGTTTTGCCCAGGCTAAATATCTTCCACAGATCGTCCGCCTTTCGATCAGTTTTGCCAAGGCTAAATATCTTCCACAGACCATCCACCTTTCGATCAGTTTTGCCAAGGCTAAATATCTTCAATAGATCGTCCGCCTTTCGATCAGTTTTGCTCAGGCTAAATATCTTCCACAGACTGTCCGCCGTTCGATCAGTTTTGCCAGGCTAAATATCTTCCACAGACAGTCCGCCTTTCGATCAGTTTAGCCAAGGCTAAATATCTTCAATAGATCGTCCGCCTTTCGATCAGTTTTGCCCAGGCTGAATATCTTCCATAGATCGTCCGCCTTTCGATCAGTTTTGCCCAGGCTAAATATCTTCCATAGATAGTCCGCCTTTCGATCAGTTTTGCCCAGGCTAAATATCTTCCATAGACCGTCCGCCTTTCGATCAGTTTTGCTCAGGCTAAATATCTTCCATAGACTGTCCGCGTTTCGATCAGTTTTGCCAAGGCTAAATATCTTCCATAGACCGCCCGCCTTTCGATCAGTTTGCTCAGGCTAAATATCTTCCACAGATCGTCCGCCTTTCGATCAGTTTTGCCCAGGCTAAATATCTTCCACAGACCGTCCGCCTTTCGATCAGTTTAGCCAAGGCTAAATATCTTCCACAGACCGTCCGCCTTTCGATCAGTTTTGCCCAGGCTAAATATCTTCCATAGATCGTCCGCCTTTCGATCAGTTTTGCCCAGGCTAAATATCTTCCATAGATCGTCCGCCTTTCGATCAGTTTTGTTCAGGCTAAATATCTTCCTTAGATCGTCCGCCTTTCGATCAGTTTTGCCCAGGCTAAATATCTTCCATAGACTGGCTGTCTTTCGATCAGTTTTGCCCAGGCTAAATATCTTCCACAGACTCGCTGTCTTTCGATCAGTTTTGCCCAGCAGAGTTTAAAGTACTAGTAGTTAGACCTTAAAATGCTTTTTACTTATAAAGCAAATAATGTATAAACCAAGCATTGTCTTGGAGTACAGAGATAGTCAGTTTCATAGTTATTACTTAATGTGAAGACATTATTTAAAGTGAGAAATTGAGGGCCATCATAAAACCTATTGTTTTATTCTTATCACTGTTATATATTATTTACTTTCTTTAAAAAGAAGTATGCGAGAGTATTTTTGCAACTGTGGAAGATTTGTTTAATAATTCATAGGCAGAATAGTTGTATTATCGGCTATTTCCCGGGGTTACCTTTAATTAGGAATTATCGGCGAGGTGTCCCGAAATAAATGGAACAGCAAAATTTCGGTGCAATGTTCCCTCGGCCATATAATAGTGCTTGGTAATATTGTATCTATAATGTTAACTGTTACTATTTTTTTCGCAACATGAAATAATAAAACACTATTTAAAAAACAATAAGCAATTTATACAGTTTAAAGAATTATAAAATGAAATGAAGTGTTAAAGTTAACGTAAATGCTACATGTATATTCCGATCTTTCCTTGTTGTGGTGGTATAGGTAGTTTACCAGAGCCTAATCCATCTATCACATCGTTCCTGGACATACACAGGCAGTTTACCAGTACTAGTTGTCTTCACTTTCGAAAAGAACTTCTGTACATACAAAAGCAGAGATACAGTGAGAATGACCGTAGAAAGGATTTCATGATCAATCACAACGAAAGTGACCTGCAAAGTCCGGGAATCGAACCCAGGTCGCCCGATTCATAGTCCAACGCGCTACCTACAGAGCTAACCGGACGGTTGTCAATCAAATGTTCCCAAGATTACAATTTCACCTACTGGTACTACGCAAAAAAACAATAAAAAAAATCCCCAACAAAACAACAGAAACAACAAAAGGCACCTCAATTAAAAAAAAACAAAAAAAAAAACGGCAAGGCTTAAATACCCCAGAATTATTTTTTCTATTCTATAAATTCTTCATGTACTTTTAAAATCACACGTATTTACATTTTTAAGAGAGTTCTTCCTCACGGAGCTAAACTGGTATTTCATGACTTTATCACATACACTTGCCGCTTTTGTAACTCCGTAAAATGGTATTGCACGGCCGTGCATATATTTTGACGTGGCGTTATTTGCCGTATGCAAACATAGCGTTAAGATGCGCTAAATAATTGCGTCAATGAAAACTGTTGTTGTTTTTTTATGTTA
This sequence comes from Ruditapes philippinarum, assembly GCF_026571515.1. NCBI lineage: Eukaryota > Metazoa > Mollusca > Bivalvia > Venerida > Veneridae > Ruditapes > Ruditapes philippinarum. Next base: position 86,673 of record NW_026857345.1, read on the forward strand.
CTTCAAACGGTCTTGTTTTGGTATGTAATAACTAGAATATTAAATTCTCGTAAGTTCATTACTGAATTTATTGAACTCATTCAACAAAATAAAATAATGCACGCCAGAGGCTCGCATAATATACTTTTATTCAACTCGTTCAATAAATTCAGTATTAAACTTACACTCATTCAATATCCTTTATACATTGTATAAAAAAGAAGGACCAGGTAAACCAGGTAAAAGAAGACCCCTCACACACAAAGGAAAAAAAAACATTAACTGCGAAAAAAATTCAATCATAGCATGCGGGTCACTCAAATGGTTAACAGAAATTTGATACGAGTACACTGATATAGTGTTTATTTTGATTCTGAACATGTTTGAACGTATCTACCGTTTTTCCAGGAAGAAGGTAGGTCTTCTCAATAAACAGGCTATAATCATTATATTATTTGTTTTGGGATTTTATAGTCCTCGAAACTTAAAGTACCGTATAATTAATATTTCAAATAACCTATTATGAGAACAATGTCCAATAATTTTCAATATATTTTGTTGACAAAGGAGTCAAGGTATATAGAAATGTACATGAAGGACTTTTGTGACTCATTTGCGTCTCATTTGCTTTCGTAGAATATTTTTTAAAACATTAGCAATAAAGATTTTTATATATGATATGGCGAATTATGAACGTTTATACATGGCCAGGTTACCTGAATTTACAATTTATTTGTTATAGTAGCATTGTATTGTGATATTGGTTTTGCATTTGTGCGAAGGGCTACATGTAGTTCGAAACCAAGCAGATCGGTAGCAAGGCTTTGAAAATAAATTATACGTTTTTGTTTTGTATTATACACCTCCGAGTTGTTAAGAACTATGCAAGCAAACGTTAGAGGTATGGAGGTATCTCACTTAAAAAAACAAAGCAAATTTTACTGCTGTAAGTAAACCAGCCTTAACGTATGCTTGGCCTATTTGCATGATTGTATTTTTGAAAAATGGAATTTCAATCGATAATCCATAGTAACTGGTAATCAATACATATAACACAGAGCAGTGATTCTCCTAAAGTTCGATTTATGAAAAGTTTGTGGAAGCATCATTTGTAAAGGAGATAATTAATATTTGGTTTTTAATATGGAGGCTACAATGAAGACAATTTTCCCGTGCCTATTTCTGATAGCAGAATTTATTCCCGGTAAGTTAATATTTTCTATATCTTATTGAATAATAATGAGATTTCACATTATATTTTGAACTTCTTAAAAATAATGTATATTGACTTTATGTTCATAATTTTAACTGATGCAGATATCTGACATGACATGTTTATTATGTGTATTTTTTTTATAAATTAAGAAAGTAAAATGCGCGATCTGATAGAAATCAGGGGAAAAAACAAAACGAACCAGAATTTTTTTAGATAATTCTCTTTTTGATACTGAAATATTTAAATATTTCTTCGATATTGAACATAATTACAAGAAATGAACACCAGTACGTTTGAAAAGATTTGAAAAAGTGAATTTTTCATAAAATAGGTATTGTTTCAAAACCAAACGTCTGAAATGTATCTATAATTGGAAGAAATCAAATAAAAAAACATGAATGAGAAAAGAAAACACATTATTTTTCTCTAAGAAACTAGATTCATATTCAGATGGTATCTGCAACTAAGACGACAATGTATTTGAGCCGTGTCATGACAAAACCAACATAATGGGTTTGCGACCAGCATGGATCCAGACCAGCCTGCGCATCCGCGCAGTCTGGTCAGGATCCATGCTCTTCGCTATCAGTTTCTCCACTTGTTATAGAGTTTGTAAGCGAACAGCATGGATCCTGATCAGACTGCGCGGATGCGCAGGCTGGTCTGGATACATGTTGGTCGCAAACGCACTATGTTGGTTTTGTCGTGACGCGGCTCATATGTTAATTGTTTTTAGGTGTGATCACCGAGGAATACTGCTCTCTTTTTACATATTGTGAGGATGGGTACTACTGTTGTGAAAATGATACCAAATGCTGGTAAACAAATATTTTAATATCAATTTTGATTATTTCACTCCTTTTATTTGAAGTTTTAATCCTAAAATCAATGTACAGTGTATTTGTCATACGTTGAGTGACATATGTATACATAAAAGCATCAAACAACAAAGGTAATCTGAATAGATTGGTGACAAATATTTGCTTTAGCTACAAGGATAAAATTAAATCTGTAAAACTGTGTAAATCTGTGTCCTTTCCAAACATTATTTTCTTTAATATGTATTGAACATTTAGTTTACTTAAATATAATAACTGATCGTAATTCTTCCTGGTTTCATCTGAAATATCTCACATACAATATGACATGTTTATAAAATAATATGAAAAATGTTAAGTTTTAGAAAGTTTAATACCTTCACTGAAAATAGAGTTAAAAAGTTTCATTTGTAATTAAAAAAAATAATATAGCGTATAAATACACCGCCAGTTGACAATTTTTCCCTTTAAAGAAGAAATTATGTACATATATTTGATGCATGTTACATGATAACAAATTGAATCTATTACAAGGATCATTAATTTTACTTTTTAGCTCTGAGAATATATTGACAATAGGAGCAATAATTGGTATAGTGATAGGCTGTATCGTCTTCATCAGCTGTGTCGTGGCTGTAATATGCTGCTTAACTAAACAAAGTCATCGAAAGGGACAAGTCATTCAACCGGTACAACCAGCTGGTATGTGTAAGATTGAAAAAAAAATCCCATTTATCACATACCCGTGCCGCCAGAGGCTCGCATAATATTGTTTTATTCAACTCGTTCAATAAATTTAGTATTAAACTTACACTTATTCAATATCATCTGTTGTTTGTATAACGCAAATGACGCACGTCAAAATATATGCACAGCCGTGCGATACCGTTTTTGCGGAGTCGTAAAAGCGACACGGGTATATGATATTATACAATTATTGACTAGTGAGCCATTGAATATGATGTGATATTCTCCGGCTGATGACACATTGACCGAGGCGATAGCTGAGGCCAATATGACTTTCTGGCTGTGAATATCACATCATATTCAATGGCTCACTAGTCAAAAAATGTCTGTTTTTTTATATGAATAGGCTAAGAAATAAAAAAAAATCACAACAAGTACAACCTTCTGTACATGCAAAATTTTTGCCTCGTTGAAGCGCGGGGAAAAACGCACGTGTTAGGCGTGCAACGACTGCGCGAACGCTGCGCATACAAAAATAATTCAAGTTTTTTTCTCATCATTGCGGTGTAGCCTTTAAGTATAATAGTAAAGTAATGATATTTTATTCGAGAAATATGTCCTAAAGAACAAAAAGCAACAATTATTTTTAATTAACATGCGTAATTAACAGTCTACGGTGTATGATCATTGCATATGAGTCTCAATCTATTTTTAGACTGGGAAAATCCAATTCAGCCAGTAAATATGATACTACACCTAGTGAATATGAATTTATAAAAAAAGTTCTGTTGACTACTGTTTTGACCAACGGGATTGTAGCTTTATATAGATCATATAATATAAGATAGGTATAATATGTTGGGGTGTATGTTTAAACATCAAATGTTATTTTTCATATATATCAAGAGTATAATCATATTACAGATGAGAAATTAAGATTAAAAGTAGTATATGTGAAGCTTTAATTCAAACTTATCATATTAGACCTACATAGTATTTTAAATACACACAGGTGTAACAGTTATAACAACTGGACAGCAAGGGCCTCCCGGATACAGCCAATCTGGCTATGGCCAACCAATGTATGGACAACAGCCAATGTATGGTCAACCACAAATGAATGGCCAACAACCTTTCGCGCAGCAACAATCTGGTGCCCAGCCGCCACCATTCGGTGATAAAGCGGGAACAAGCGATCCTGCATATCCACCGCCACCGCCAAATTACTAGTGCGAAAAAGATGGCAAAATTCAATATTTCTTAACCTTTATATTTACATATATCTTTGTCTTCCCTTCTTTAAATGTAAAATCATACAATAGTTTATATTACAATATACTATGTATATCTATGATCATTTCATTGTATTTTACCATTGCTATTTCATGTTTGTTGTATTATGTTGTATTTTGGGCCGGAGGCCTATGTTACATATATAAACTTTACTTATTAATCATACAATAGAACATACTCATTTAAAGTCTTGTGGAATGAAGTAATGCCAGAACATGTACACAGCTATATACATATACATAGTGTATATGAATTTTGTTTTAATATAGATGAAAACAAATACATTTGTACCGGATATTTACCTTTCCACTAGTGTAAATATCATAGCGGTTTTATCCGTGGTGATATGAATTAATGTTTATTGTGGTGTACCAATGTGTGATTCAATAAAATATTTCAATGATCAGGTATTGTTTTAAATTTAGAATCCATTTAGTAATAGAAGCAAAATCAATACTTATAGAACATAGGGCAATAGAAAATACTTGCAACGCGAAACTTGGGCTGCAAGAAATATCCATAAATGCCGGCGGTATCACAGTGCAGATCTTTAATGAATCGATTCGCCTCCAAATAGTCACGTGATGTAGAAAATAATTGATTGAAAAACACTGTTCTTTGTTCATAGAGTAATGCTTAAAAAGAATTTGAAAACATATTTTTAGAAGTATAATTATCATGCAATTTCTCTCTACTGTTACTGTTTTATGGAACACTATAAATGAAAGTGTACACAATAAAGACGCTAGTTTGTAACTTTAAGATGTAGATTTATCAACTTTGTCAGAGATATCGAAAAACGAAAAAGTAAGTGACATAGTTGACTTATTGCGTATTTCAAAAACAACCTTTTCAAAAGCTAACCAAAATAGCACTTTTACATTGTCAAAAATATCAAATTGACACTCCCCAATACTTCCTTATACTGACTTATCAATGTTTACCACATCGATTTATCAACAGTTAATGTGACACGTCAGGTATTTTTTGTAATACAAAAGAAACCGTAAACAGCCTATAATAGAATAAAATACTGCGTTGCGTTGAATTAAAGCGCGCATTATTTTCTCTTTGTCATGATCGGTTTGTGTATCAATTGGGTTTGGGTATCAATTAACCAATAGACGTGTTTACTGTATGGTAAAATTACATTTTACTAAACTGATAAAATCAGTGTAAGACGGTGTATATGATTTAGATCGTAAAGGTTTTACATTACAATTATGTAAATAATTCGATTTATATATAATTGTTATTTGTCTTTATAACATAAGTCAATTACATAAATCAAATCCGATAAGATTATTAGATAAGCCAATTAAGTTAGCAAATTAGGTAAAAGAATTCATGAAGACAATATAAAGACTGTGGCAGATGATTTTTATCTGTTACAATTTATTTGTAAATCTTCCTGTTCAGTTATTTGCTTATTGTTTATATTGTCATTGATCGTTATGAATAATAGTTTTAAAGATTTCAAACTAGATATTGTTATTTATATAATGTATTAGTGGCGCCTATTACGACCTGATGAATTTCAAAACTAACATGTAGTGTCCAGATTTGACCATCCCTGACCTTTAGGTAAGAGATTTATTAATTTGTTGGTGTTGGACAAATTACACTTGTTCTAAATGCGGAATCGTCAAAATGTGTCCCCTTATCATATTTAGCCTGCCTAAGTATTTATAGAATAGGAAACGCGATGCATGAAAAGCACTGAAAATGATAAAAGTCAAGTCAAATTGTACACACCAAAGCGCCAGTGTCTGACTTGTACACACCAAAGCGCCAGTGTCTGTATTGTACAAACCAAAGCGCCAGTGTCTGTACTGTACACACCAAAGCGCCAGTGTCTGAATTGTACGCAACAAAGCGCCATTTTTTGAATTGTACGCAACAAAGCGCCAGTGTCTGAATTGTACGCACCAAAGCGCCAGTGTCTGACTTGTACACACCAAAGCGCCAGTGTCTGTATTGTACACACCAAAGCGCCAGTGTCTGAATTGTACGCCAGAAAGCGCCAGTGTCTGAATTGTACGCAACAAAGCGCCAGTGTCTGTATTGTACACACCAAAGCGCCAGTGTCTGAATTGTACGCAACAAAGCGCCAGTGTTTGAATTGTACGCAACAAAACGCCAGTATTTGAATTGTATGCAACAAAGCGCCAGTGTCTGAATTGTATGCATCAAAGCGCCAGTGTTTGATTTGTATGCAACAAAGCGCCAGTGTCTGTATTGTACACACCAAAGCGCCAGTGTCTGAATTGTACACACCAAAGCGCCAGTGTCTGAATTGTACGCAACAAAGCGCCAGTGTCTGAATTGTACTCACCAAAGCGCCAGTGTCTGAATTGTACGCACCAAAGCGCCAGTGTCTGAATTGTACTCACCAAAGCGCCAGTGTCTGACTTGTACGCAACAAGGCGCCAGTGTCGAAATTTTACACGCTTTAGTTTATTTTTTATTTTTTGAACCAACCATTTTTCTTTCATTTCAGTAGGTAGCTTTTTTGTTTGCTTTGATTTTATGAATAACACTGAACCTTGTTTAATATGATTCAGGCCTGGGAATCTTAGTCATACAAATGGGCTTAGTATTATCTCTATAGTTACCTAAATGTTTAATTACAAATAAAACGAAAAGAAACAAGGAAAAAGAAATCTCCTACAGTGAGATTTCATGCATAAATAAATTGATTTAATCTTAAAATTATGTATTCGTTTTAAATAGAGATAAAGATGTGTGCAATTAATTTTGTTAGTTTAGTTTTAGATTTCCTTTATTAAGTAAATATAAAAAAAATTAAATTACCATTATAAGCACGTCTGCAATTATTTTCACTTATTGCATCATTACGACCGTGACTTCCCTTAAAGCATCTCTGAATTTCAAAATTTCAAAATTTGTTTTAGACAAAGATTTTAGAAAAAAGGGACAAGCATAAATGCAATAACTATTATCAAGAGACAGTTATGTACATGAAATCAGTATTATGTTATGTCCAGGACAAAAAATTGCTGACTGTCCAATAAAATAGAAATTCATACATCTAACAATGATAAAAGAAATGGAAAGGCTTAGAAAATTACATTTGTTTTTTGTTAAATCTTATGTTTCATTTTCTCTGTTAAAAGTCATTGACAACATTTATAGTTTACCAGTAAAGTAAAAAAATTTAAGCATATGCCGTCCCTGTTATTTTCGGCGTATTTGCCATATGGACGGCTTTTGCCGTTTCTATAATAATAATAATAATAATAATAATAATAATAATAATAATAATAATAATTATAATCATAATTATAATAATAATAAATTAATAAACATTAATGATAAACATGTCACACATGTAGAACATATAACAAAAGTTAAATCATGTGCACTGTAACATATCTACATTTAATACATACATGTACAACAAATATAAAGACAGTAAGGTAATAAGTACTACTTAACAAAATGGATGCGATAATGCATTGATTAAATACATGTTGTATATTGGTGCCTGCTGACGGCAAGCAAGCGACAAACAAACAAACAATCAAAATAACAAACAAACAAACAAAAACAGAGCAAAACAAATAATAACGATGCGATTATTGAATTATATATAGCTCGCTTACGATTATTGATAATGACTCGAGCTTTCATTCGGTATGAAGGTTGATAGAAATGTGATACTGTCGGCCACATACTACAGTCATACATTGTTTATTTAGATTTTAAACATGATTGAACTTACACATCGTTTCACCAGGAAGAAGGCAGATCACTGCAATGAAAAGGTTGCTGATATTATATTATTTGGTTTCGGTTTTTATTGTCTTTGAAACTAAGAGTATAGTTGTTTCAGTAACTTTATACCAGAACAATGGCCTGTAACATGAAATGTTTTAACAAGGAGGTCAAAGACAAAATATATCAAGGACTTTCGTGACTTATTTCCTTTTGAGGAATTACCCAAAATTGTATTAGTTAGAAATATTTTGATGGATTATATGGTTCAGTATAAAATGTTCGTGAAGCCTAGCAGCCTGAGATGACAGCCCAACAGCCTAACAGCCAGCATAAAAAAACACGAATATATTACAAACACGAAATCGGTGGTAAATGCATTATAAGAACTCCCTTAGTTCATTACACGCTTATTTTCAATGTCATGGTCTATAAATTTTAAGATGCTGAACCTTAAAGTTTTCATTCTGAAGCATCGAAATTTGTGAAGTTGGTAACTTATCATCCAAGAAGCCTAAAGAAAACTACGAATATAACAAACATGAAAACGGTCGGAAATCCATTATCAGCACTTAATTAGATCATTACAAGCTTATATATTCATATTTTTAGACGCTGAACTTAATGTATTTCTTTCTTTCAGACGCTTCGAAATTGATAAAGTTGGCAGCTTAGCAGCCTAAAGAAAACAAAGAATAATAACGATTGCTTTCTTAAAGTTTGAAAAATTGTTTGCATATCAGCTGACGTCTGAATAATTTATTTCTAACATGTCTCAGTTTAAACAGTATACATAAAAAATAGGTAGAGCGGTCGATGGACGCGACCAATAAATGAATGTGCCCAATGATATAATGTAACCGCGGTTATTTAACTTATTTCTATGACGTATTACAGCTAAGTACATCGATATTTCAACCCTTAAATAAACAAATTCTTTAATATATAAACTTGTTTGTTGTATAACACATTAACTACTTATTGTATCATAGTTTGGGACCTTTCTGTTGAAATGTGTCAGAGTTAAATCGTATACAAAGTTTCAAAGTTTTATTTCAATCAGAACCATTAGGCTTAAAAGCCCATGAGGCATACATATACAAAACTTTTATGACAAACAGTTTATACATATAACAATAATTTCATTATAGCAATATATCTCGCAAACATAATTTACTTTGGAGAAGGTCTTGTTTTCAACCTTATTCACCCTTACAAATTGTGACATATTTCGAACTAAATTTCAGGTTACCTCATTCCAGTTTTGAAGTCAAAGTTTCAACGAAACGAAACATTAAGTTGGCTGACTGGAGAGAAGGATAATATTAAGATAAACTACATGACCAATAAGCTATTTCTATTTGTGATTAGACTATTATGATACAGATGAAAGACACCTTAACATAATACAACATACAACATAAAATCAATTATATAAATACAACAACTGTATAACACGCTAAGTGACAATGCATACTTTAAATTAAAACTTTACATGATGATATATTTGTAAAACGTATACTTTATTTAATATTACCGTATAATATTTTGTTACGTTTTTTTTTTACAAGCAGTGTGTATGAAAGTTCCAAGCATTCTTACTATCATCTGGTTTTCATGATTCATTAAGTCTATTAATTTGTACATATTTGGCCTTCGCCAATATTTTGATAGTACATTTTGTATATGTTTATGTCTATTTTAAGTTCATCGTATAACTTGCATTCTATAATAAAATGATACTCGTTTTCTAGGATGGTACAAAATTTACATAGTCTTTCATTTACTGGTAAAGACGCCGGTATTGACCAACGACTTGCTTATATTTGCAGTCTATGTGACGTACTCTTTAATTGACAAAAGATTGACAAAATTTACTATTTGTAAAGTGTTCTAAGATTGGTGGAAATCTAAAATTCAAAATAGTTCGATAAAACAAAGCGTTACTAGAATTATCTAATCTCTAATATCAATTCTGATTGAACTGATCGTGTAATCTTTGTAAAAATGGTATTGACGGCCGTGCATATATTTTGACCTGGCGTTATTTGCCGTATGCAAACATAGCGTTAAGATGCGCTAAATGTTGCGTTATACTATAGTCGCGTCAATAAAAAATTTTTTTTGTTACTTCAAACGGTCTTTTTTGGTATGTAATAAATAGAATATTAAATTCGTTTAAGTTCATTACTAAATTTATTGAACTCGTTGAATAAAATAATATTATAATGGTCGCCAGAGGCTCGCATTATATACTTTTATTCAACTCGTTCAATAAATTCAGTA